>NW_024726973.1:0-13868 GCF_018991925.1 Homarus americanus
TTATTCTCGATCAGGGGACTTTGTTATACTCGATCAGGGAACTTTGTTATACTCTAGCAGGGGCCTTTGTTATAATCGTTCAGGGGACTTTGTTATACTCGACCAGGGGACTTTGTTATACTCGATCTGGAGCCTTTGTTACACTTGATCAGGGGGCTTTGTTATACTCGATCAGGGGACTTAGTTATTCTCGAAAAGGGGGACTTTGTTATACTCGATGAGGGGGCTTTGTTATACTCGATCAGGGAAATTTTGTTATACTCGATCATGGGCCTTTGTTATACTCGATCAGTGGACTTTGTTATACTCGATCAGGGGCCTTTGTTATACTTGATCAGGGGGCATTGTTATACTCGACCAGGGGACTTTTGTTATACCTGGATCAGGGCCTTGTTAAACCCGATGAGGGGCCTTTGTTATACCCGATCAGGGGACGGTTATACTCGATCAGGGACTTTTGTTACACTCTCGATCAGGGGGCTTTGTTATACTCGATCAGGGAACTTTGTTATACTCGATCAGGGGACTTTGTTATACTCGATCAGGGGACTTTGTTATAATCGATCAGGGGACTTTGTTATACTCGATCAAGGGACTTTGTTATACTTATGTTATACTCTCGATTAGAGGCCTTGTTATACCATCAGGGGACTTTTGTTATACTCGATCAGAGACTTTAAAGTATAAGTACTCGGGATCAGGGGACTTGTTTATACCTTTTCATGAACAGGGGACTTTGTTATACTCGATCTGGGGCCTTTGTTATACTTGATCAGGGGCCTTTGTTATAATCGTTCAGGGGACTTTGTTATACTCGATCAGGGGACTCTGTTATACTCGATCAGGGGAGTTTCTTATAATTCTACCAAGGGACATTGTTATACTCGATGAGGGGCCTTTGTTAAACTCGATAAGGGGCCTTTGTTATACTCGACCAGGGGACATTATTATACTCGATCAGTGGATTCTGTTAAACTCGATCAGGGGCCTTTGTTTTACTCGATCAGGGGACTTTGTTATACTCAATCATGGGACTTTGTTATACTCGATGAGGGGCCTTTGTTATAATCGATGAGGGGACTTTGTTATTCTCGATAAGGGGGACTTTGTTATACTCGATGAAGGGGCTTTGTTATACGCGATCAGGGAAATTTTGTTATACTCTATCAAGGGCCTTTGTTATACTCGATCAGGGGACTTTGTTATACTCGATGAGGGGCCTTTGTTATACTTGATCAGGGGGTTTTGTTATACTTGATCAGGCGACTTTGTTATTCAAGATAAGGGGGGCTTTATAATTTCGTGGATCAGGGGCTTTGTTATACCTGGATCAGGAATCAGTATAATGATCAGGGCCTTTGTTATACTCTGTTCAGGCGTCTTTGTTATACTCTCGACCAGGGACTTTGTTATATTCCTGACCAGGCCTCATAAACTCTCATGATCAGGCCTTTTGTTATACTCGATCAGGGACTTTGTTATACTCGATCAGGCGACCCCTTGTTATACCTTGATCAGGGGGCTTTGTTATACTCGATCACAAAACTTTGTTATACTCGATCAGCCTTGTTATAATCGTTCAGGGACTTTGTTATTCTCGATCAGGGGACTTTGTTATACTTGACCAGGAGTTTGTTAAACTCACCCAGGGACTTTGTTATAATTAACCAGCCTTTTTGTTAAACTCGATGAGGGGCCTTTGTTATACTCGATCAGGGGACTTTGTTATACTCGATCAGGGGACTTTGTTATACTCGATCAGGGGGCTTTGTTATACTCGATCAGGGAACTTTGTTATACTCGATCAGGGGACTTTGTTATACTCGATCAGGGGACTTTGTTATAATCGATCAGGGGACTTTGTTATACTCGATCAAGGGACTTTGTTATACTTATTGAGGGGCCTTTGTTATACTCGATTAGAGGCCTTTGTTATACTCGATCAGGGGACTTTGTTATACTCGATCAGGAGACTTTGCTATACTCGATCAGGGGACTTTGTTATACTCGAACAGGGGACTTTGTTATACTCGAACTGGGGCCTTTGTTATACTTGATCAGGGGCCTTTGTTATAATCGTTCAGGGGACTTTGTTATACTCGATCAGGGGACTTTGTTATACTCGATCAGGGGACTCTGTTATACTCGATCAGGGGAGTTTCTTATAATTCTACCAAGGGACTTTGTTATATTCGATGAGGGGCCTTTGTTAAACTCGATAAGGGGCCTTTGTTATACTCGACCAGGGGACATTGTTATACTCGATCAGTGGATTCTGTTAAACTCGATCAGGGGCCTTTGTTTTACTCGATCAGGGGACTTTGTTATACTCAATCATGGGACTTTGTTATACTCGATGAGGGGCCTTTGTTATAATCGATGAGGGGACTTTGTTCTACTCGATCAGGGGAATTTGTAATACTCGATCAGGGGACTTTGTTATATTCGATGATGGGACTATTTTATACTCGATCATGGGACTTTGTTATTTTCGATGAGGGGCCTTTGTTATACTCGTTCAGGGGCCTTTGTTATACCCGATCAGGGGACTTTGTTATAATCGATCAGAGGACTTTGTTATACTCTATGAGGGGGCTTTGTTATCCTCGATCAGGGAACGTTATTATTCTCGGTGAGGGGACTTTGTTATACTGGATCAGGGGACTTTGTTATACTCGATCAGGGGACTTTGTTATACTCGATCAGGGGCCTTTGTTATACTCGATCAGGGGCCTTAGTTATACTCGATCAGGGGACTTTGTTATACTCGACCAGGAGCTGTTATACTCAACCAGGGACTCTTTATATACTCGATCAGGGCCTTGTTAAACTCGATGAGGGGCCTTGTTATACTCAATCAGGGACTTTGTATAATTGGATCAGGGGACTTTCGTTATACTCGATCAGAGGGCTTTGTTATACTCGGATCTGGGATCTTTTGTTATACCCGATCAGGGACTTTGTTATACCCGATCAGGGGACTTGTTATACTCGGGATCAGGGGACTTTGTTATACTCGATTTGGGGGACTTTAAGGTACTCGGACCACAGGAACTTTGTTATACTCGATCAGGGCCTTGTTATACTTGATCAGGGGGCTTTGTTATACTCAATCAGGGGACATTGTTATTCTCGATAAGGGGGACTTTGTTATACTCAATTAGGGGGCTTTGTTAAACTCGATCGGGGGCCTTTGTTATACTCAATTAGGGGGCTTTGTTAAACTCGATCGGGGGCCTTTGTTATAATCGTTCAGGGGACTATGTTATACTCGAACAGGGGCCCTTGTTATACTCGATCAGGGGACTTTGTTATACTCGATCAGGGGACTTTGTTATATTCGATGAGGGACTTTGTTATTCTTGATCATGGGACTTTGTTATACTCGATGAGGGGCCTTTGTTATAATCGATGAGGGGACTTTGTTATACTCGATCAGGGGACTTTGTTATATTCGATGATGGGACTATTTTATACTCGATCATGGGACTTTGTTATTTTCGATGAGGGGCCTTTGTTATACTCGATTAGGAGCCTTTGTTATAATCGTTCAGGGGACTATGTTATACTCGAACAGGGGACCTTGTTATACTCGATCAGGGGACTTTGTTTTACTCGATGAGGGGGCTTTGTTATACTCGATCAGGGAACTTTGTTATACTCGATCAGGGGCTATTGTTATACTCGATCAGGGGCCTTTGTTATACTCGATCAGGGGACTTTGTTATACTCGATTTGGAGCCTTTGTTATACTCGATCAGGGGACTTTGTTATTCTCGATAAGGGGGACTTTGTTATACTCAATGAGGGGGCTTTGTTATACACGATCAGGGAACTTTGTTAAACTCGATCATGGGCCTTTGTTATACTCGATCAGGGGACTTTGTTATTCTCGATCAGAGGGCTTTGTTATACTCGATCAGGGGACTTTGGTATACTCGATCAGGGGACTTTGTTATACTCGATTAGGGGACTTTGTTATACTCGACCAGGGAACTTTGTTATACTCGATCAGGGGCCTTTGTTATACTTCATCAGGGGGCTTTGTGATACTCAATCATGGGACATTGTTATTCTCGATAAGGGGGACTTTGTTATACTCAATTAGGGGGCTTTGTTATACTCGATCAGGGGCCTTTGTTATAATCGTTCAGGGGACTATGTTATACTCGAACAGGGGACCTTGTTATACTCCATCAGGGGACTTTCTTATACTCGATCAGGGGACTTTGTTATATTCGATGAGGGACTTTGTTATTCTCGATCATGGGACTTTGTTATACTCGATGAGGGGCCTTTGTTATACTCGATGAGGGGACTTTGTTCTACTCGATCAGGGGAATTTGTTATACTCGATCAGGGGACTTTGTTATATTCGATGATGGGGCTATTTTATACTCGATCATGGGACTTTGTTATTTTCGATGAGGGCCTTTGTTATACTCGATCAGGGGCCTTTGTTATACCCGATCATGGGACTTTGTTATAATCGATCAGAGGACTTTCTTATACTCTATGAGGGGGCTTTGTTATCCTCGATCAGGGAACGTTATTATACTCGGTGAGGGGACTTTGTTATACTGGATCAGGGTACTTTGTTTTACTCGATGAGGGGGCTTTGTTATACTCGATCAGGGGACTTTGTTATACTCGATCAGGGGCCTTTGTTATACTCGATCAGGGGCCTTTGTTATACTCGATCAGGGGACTTTGTTATACTCGACCTGGGACTTTGTTATACTCGATTTGGAGCCTTTGTTATACATGATCAGGGTGCTTTGTTATACTCGATCAGGGGACTTTGTTATTCTCGATAAGGGGGACTTTGTTATACTGAATGAGGGGGCTTTGTTATACTCGATCAGGGAACTTTGTTAAACTCGATCATGGGCCTTTGTTATACTCGATCAGGGGACTTTGTTATACTCGATCAGAGGGCTTTGTTATACTCGATCAGGGCCTTGTTATACTTGATCAGGGGGCATTGTTATACTCGATCAGGGGACTTTGTTATTCTCGATAAGGGGGACTTTCTTATGCTCGATCAGGGGGCTTTGTTATACTTGATCAGGGGGCTTTGTTATACTCGATCAGGGGACTTTGTTACTCAAGATAAGGGGAGCTTTGTTATACTCGATCAGGGGGCTTTGTTATACTCGATCAGGGGACTTTGTTATATTCGATGAGGGGACTTTTTTATACTCGATAATGGGACTTTGTTATACTCGATCAGGGGCCTTTGTTATACACTATCAGGGGACTTTGTTATACTCGACCAGGGGACTTTGTTATACTCGATTAGGGGCCTTTGTTATACTTGATCAGGGGGCTTTGTTATACTTGATCAGAGGACTTTGTTTTTCTCGATAAGGGGGTCTTTGTTATACTCGATCAGTGGGCTTTGTTATGCTCGATCAGGAGACTTTGTTATTCTCGATAATGGGGTCTTTGTTATACTCGATCAGGGGGCTTTGTTATACTCGATCAGGGAACTTTGTTATACTCGATCAAGGGCCTTTGTTATACTCGTTCAGGCGACTTTGTTTTTACTTCCTAATCAGGACTTTTGTTATACTCGATCAGGGGCCTTTGTTAAACTCGATCAGGGCCTTTTGTTATACTCAACCAGGGACTTTTGTTATAGCCTCCGGATCAGCCTTTTGTTAAACCTGATGAGGGCCTTGTTATACCCAATCAGGGACTTTGTATACTCGATCAGGGGACTTTGTTATACTCGATCAGAGGGCTTTGTTATACTCGATCTGGATCTTTGTTATACTCGATCAGGGGACTTTGTTATACTCGATCAGGGGACTTTGTTATACTCGATCAGGGGACTTTGTTATACTCGATTTGGGGACTTTGTTATACTCGACCAGGGAACTTTGTTATACTCGATCAGGGGCCTTTGTTATACTTGATCAGGGGGCTTTGTTATACTCAATCAGGGGACATTGTTATTCTCGATAAGGGGGACTTTGCTATACTCAATTAGGGGGCTTTGTTATACTCGATCAGGGAACTTTGTTATACTCGATCAGGGGCCTTTGTTATACTCGCTCAGGCGCTTTTGTTATATTCGATCAGGGGACTTTGTTATACTCGATTAGGGGACTTTGTTATACTCGATCAGGGGACTTTGTTATATTCGATGAGGGACTTTGTTATTCTCGATCATGGGACTTTGTTATACTCGATGAGGGGCCTTTGTTATAATCGATGAGGGGACTTTGTTCTACTCGATCAGGGGAATTTGTTATTCTCGATCAGGGGACTTTGTTATATTCGATGATGGGACTATTTTATACTCGATCATGGGACTTTGTTATTTTCGATGAGGGGCCTTTGTTATACTCGATCAGGGGCCTTTGTTATAATTCGTGTTCAGGGACTATGTTATACTCTCGAACAGGGACCCTTGTTATACTCTCGATCAGGGGACTTTGTTTTACTCTGATGAGGGTTCTGGTTATACTACCAGGAACTTTGTTATACCTTTATCAGGGGCTATTGTTATACCTTTATTAGGGCCTTTTTGTTATACCTTTATCAGGGACTTTGTTATACTCATCTGGGACTCTGCTATACCTGGATTTGGAGCCTTGTTATACCATGATCAGGGGACTTTGTTATTCTCGATAAGGGGACTTTTGTTATACTCAATGAGGGGGCTTTTGCTATACACGATCAGGAACTTTGTTAAACTCGATCATGGGCCTTTTGTTATACTCGATCAGGACTTTTGTTATACTCGATCAGAGGGCTTTGTTATACTCGATCAGGGACTTTGGTATACTCGATCAGGGGACTTTGTTATACTCGATTAGGGGACTTTGTTATTATACTCGACCAGGGAACTTTGTTATACTCGATCAGGGGCCTTTGTTATACTTGATCAGGGGGCTTTTTTATACTCAATCAGGGGACATTGTTATTCTCGATAAGGGGGACTTTGTTATACTCAATTAGGGGGCTTTGTTATACTCGATCAAGGGCCTTTCTTATAATCGTTCAGGGGACTATGTTATACTCGAACAGGGGACCTTGTTATACTCGATCAGGGGACTTGGTTATACTCGATCAGGGGACTTTGTTATATTCGATGAGGGACTTTGTTATTCTCGATCATAGGACTTTGTTATACTCGATGAGGGGCCTTTGTTATACTCGATGAGGGGACTTTGTTCTACTCGATCAGGGGAATTTGTTATACTCGATCAGGGGACTTTGTTATATTCGATGATGGGGCTATTTTATACTCGATCATGGGACTTTGTTATTTTCGATGAGGGCCTTTGTTATACTCGATCAGGGGCCTTTGTTATACCCGATCATGGGACTTTGTTATAATCGATCAGAGGACTTTCTTATACTCTATGAGGGGGCTTTGTTATCCTCGATCAGGGAACGTTATTATACTCGGTGAGGGGACTTTGTTATACTGGATCAGGGTACTTTGTTTTACTCGATGAGGGGGCTTTGTTATACTCGATCAGGGGACTTTGTTATACTCGATCAGGGGCCTTTGTTATACTCGATCAGGGGCCTTTGTTATACTCGATCAGGGGACTTTGTTATACTCGACCTGGGACTTTGTTATACTCGATTTGGAGCCTTTGTTATACATGATCAGGGGGCTTTGTTATACTCGATCAGGGGACCTAGTTATTCTAGAGAAGGGTGAATTTGTTTTACTCGATGAGGGGGCTTTGTTATACTCAATCAGGGAAATTTTGTTATACTCGATCATGGGCCTTTGTTATACTCGATCAGGGGCCTTTGTTATACTCGATCAGGGGACTTTGTTATACTCGACCAGGGGACTTGTTATTCTCGATAAGGGTGACTTTGTTATACTCAATGAGGGGGGCTTCTATATACTGATCAGGGAACTTTGTTAAATCCCCGGATCATGGGCCTTTGTTATACTCGCTGATCAGGGAACTTTGGTTATACCTCGATCAGAGGGCTTTGTTATACTCGATCAGGGACTCTTTTGTTATACTCATCAGGGACTTTGTTATACTCGATTAGGACTTTTGTTATACTCGACCAGGGAACTTTTGTTATACCTCGATCAGGGCCTTTGTTATACTTGGATCAGGGGCTTTGTTATACTCAATCAGGGGACATTGTTATTCTCGATAAGGGGACTTTGCTATACCCAATTAGGGGTTTTGTTATACTCGATCAAGGACCTTTCTTATAATCGCTCAGGGACTATGTTATACCTGAACAGGACCTTGTTATACTGATCAGGGACTTTTGCTATACTCGATCAGGCGACTTTGTTATATTCGATGAGGGACTTTGTTATTCTCGATCATGGGACTTTGTTCTACTCGATGAGGGGCCTTTGTTATACTCGATGAGGGGACTTTGTTATGCTCGATCAGGGGAATTTGTTAAACTCGATCAGGGGACTTTGTTATTTTCGATGAGGGGACTTTTTTATACTCGATCATGGGACTTTGTTATACTCGATGAGGGGCCTTTACTCGATCAGGGGACTTTGTTATACCCGATCAGTGGACTTTGTTATAATCGATCAGAGGACTTTGTTATACTCTATGAGGGGGCTTTGTTATCCTCGATCAGGGAACTTTATTATACTCGGTGAGGGGACTTTGTTATACTGGATCAGGGGACTTTGTTTTACTCGATGAGGGGGCTTTGTACACTCGATCAGGGGACTTTGTTATACTCGATAAGGGGCCTTTGTTATACTCGATCAGGGGCCTTTGTTATACTCGATCAGGGGACTTTGTTATACTCGACCTGGGACTTTGTTATACTCGATTTGGAGCTTTTGTTATACATGATCAGGGGGCTTTGTTATACTCGATCAGGGGACTTTATTATTCTCGATAAGGGGGACTTTGTTATACTCGATGAGGGGGCTTTGTTATACTCGATCAGGGACCTTTGTTACACTCGATCAGGGGCCTTTGTTATACTCGATCAGGGGACTTTGTTATACTCGACCAGGGGACTTTGTAATACTCGATCAGGGAGCTTTGTTATACTTGATCAGGGGGCATTGTTATACTCGATCAGGGGACTTTGTTATTCTCGATAAGGGGGACTTTCTTATGCTCGATCAGGGGGCTTTGTTATACTTGATCAGGGGGCTTTGTTATACTCGATCAGGGGACTTTGTTACTCAAGATAAGGGGAGCTTTGTTATACTCGATCAGGGGGCTTTGTTATACTCGATCAGGGGACTTTGTTATATTCGATGAGGGGACTTTTTTATACTCGATAATGGGACTTTGTTATACTCGATCAGGGGCCTTTGTTATACACTATCAGGAGACTTTGTTATACTCGACCAGGGGACTTTGTTATACTCGATCAGGGGCCTTTGTTATGCTCGATCAGGGGGCTTTGTTATACTTGATCAGGGGACTTTGTTTTCTCGATAAGGGGGTCTTTGTTATACTCGATCAGGGGGCTTTGTTATGCTCGATCAGGAGACTTTGTTATTCTCGATAATGGGGTCTTTGTTATACTCGATCAGGGGGCTTTGTTATACTCGATCAGGGAACTTTGTTATACTCGATCAAGGGCCTTTGTTATACTCGTTCAGGCGACTTTGTTTTACTCGAGCAGGGGACTTTGTTATACTCGATCAGAGGCCTTTGTTAAACTCGATTAGGGGCCTTTGTTATACTCGATCAGGGGACTTTGTTATACTCGATCAGGGGACTTTGTTATACTCGATCAAGGGACTATGTTATTCTCGATCAGGGGGCTTTGGTATACTCGATCAGGGAACTTTGTTATACTCGATCAGGGGCCTTTGTTATAATCGTTCAGGGGACTTTGTTATACTCGACCAGGGGACTTTGTTATACTCGATCTGGAGCCTTTTGTTATACTTGATCAGGGGCTTCGGTTATAATTCGATCAGGGACTTAATTATTCTCGATAAGGGGACTTTGGTTATACCTGATGAAGGGGCTTTGGTTATACCTCGGAATAGGGAAATTTTGTTATACCTCGATCAAGGGCCTTTGGTTATACCTTTTCGATCAGGGGCTTTGTTATAATTCGGATCAGGGGACCTAGTTATTCTAGATAAGGGTGACTTTGTTTTACTCGTTGAGGGGGCTTTGTTATACTCGATCAGGGAAATTTTGTTATACTCGATCATGGGCCTTTGTTATACTCGATCAGGGGTTTTGTTATACGCGATCAGGGGCCTTTGTTATACTTGATCAGGGGGCTTTATTATACTAGATCAGGGGACTTTGTTATTCAAGATAAGGGGGGCTTTGTTATACTCGATGTGGGGGCTTTGTTATACTCGATCAGGGAACTTTCTTATACTCGATCAGGGGCCTTTGTTATACTCGTTCAGGCGTCTTTGTTAAACTCGACCAGGGGACTTTGTTATACTCGATCAGGGGCCTTTGTTAAACTCGATCAGGGCCCTTTGTTATACTCGATCCGGGGACTATGTTATACTCGATTAGGCGACTTTGTTATACTCGATCAGGTGGCTTTGTTAAACTCGATCAGGAACTTTGTTATACTCGATCAGGGCCTTTGTTATAATCGTTCAGGGGACTTAGTTATACTCGATCAGGGACTTGTTATACCTGACCAGAGAGTTTGTTATACTCAACCAGGGGACTTTGTTACTCGATCAGGGGCCTTTGTTACCGATGAGGGGCCTTTGTTATACCTGATCAGGGACTTTGTTATACTCTGATCAGAGGACTTTGTTATACTCATCAGGGGCTTTGTTATACTCGATCAGGGATCTTTGTTATACTCGATCAGGGACTTTGTTATACTCTCGATCAGGGACTTTGTTATACCTCGATCAGGGACTTTTGTTACTCGATCAGGGAACTTTGTTATACTCGATCAGGGGCCTTTGTTATAATCGTTCAGGGGACTTTGTTATACTCGACCAGGGGACTTTGTTTTACTCGATCTGGAGCCTTTCTTTTACTCGATGAGGGGGCTTTGTTATACTCGATCAGGGAAATTTTGTTATACTCGATCAGGGGCCTTTGTTATACTTGATCAGGGGGCTTTGTTATACTCGATCAGGGGACTTTGTTATTCAAGATAAGGGGGGCTTTGTTATACTCGATCACGAGGCTTTGCTATACTCGATGAGGGGGCTTTGTTATACTCGCTCAGGGAACTTTGTTATACTCGATCAGTGGCCTTTGTTATACTCGTTCAGGCGTCTTTGTTATACTCGACCAGGGGACTTTGTTATACTCGATCAGGGGCCTTTGTTAAACTCGATCAGGGCCCTTGTTATACTTGGATCAGGGGCTTTTGTTATACTCAACAGGACATTGTTATTCTCGATAAGGGGACTTTGTTATACCTACAATTAGGGGGCTTCGTTATACCTGATCAGGGGGCCTTTGCTATAATCGTTCAGGGGACTATGTTATACTCGGAACAGGGCCCTTATTGTTATACTCGATCAGTGGCCTTTGTTATACTCGTTCAGGCGTCTTTGTTATACTCGACCAGGGAACTTTGTTATACTCGATCATGGGACTTTGTTATACTCGATGAGGGGCCTTTGTTATAATCGACGAGGGGACTTTGTTCTACTCGATCAGGGGAATTTGTTATACTCGATCAGGGGACTTTGTTATATTCGATGATGGGACTATTTTATACTCGATCATGGGACTTTGTTATTTTCGATGAGGGGCCTTTGTTATACTCGATCAGGGGCCTTTGTTATACCCGATCAGGGGACTTTGTTATAATCGATCAGAGGACTTTGTTATGCTCTATGAGGGGGCTTTGTTATCCTCGATCAGGGAACGTTATTATACTCGGTGAGGGGACTTTGTTATACTGGATCAGGGGACTTTGTTTTACTCGATGAGGGGGCTTTGTTATACTCGATCAGGGGACTTTGTTATACTCGATCAGGGGGCCTTTGTAAATACTCGATCAGGGGCCTTTGTTATACTCGATCCGGGGACTTTGTTATACTCGACCTGGGACTTTGTTATACTCGATTTGGAGCCTTTGTTATACATGATCAGGGGGCTTTGTTATACTCGATCTGGGGACTTTGTTATTCTCGATAAGGGGGACTTTGTTATACTCAATGAGGGGGCTTTGTTATACTCGATCAGGGAACTTTGTTAAACTCGATCATGGGCCTTTGTTATACTCGATCAGGGACTTTGTTATACTCGACAGGACTTTGTAATACTCGATCAGGGGTGCTGTTATATACTTGATCGGGGCTTTTGTTATACTCGATCAGGGACTGTTATTCTCGATAAGGGTCTTTCTTATACTTTCGATCAGGGGGGCTTTTGTTATACTTGATCAGGGGGCTTTGTTATACTCGTTAGGGGACTTTCATTTACTCAAGATAAGAACTTTGTTATATTCGATGAGGGGACTTTTTTATACTCGATAATGGGACTTTGTTATACTCGATCAGGGGCCTTTGTTATACACTATCAGGGGACTTTGTTATACTCGACCAGGGGACTTTGTTATACTCGATTAGGGGCCTTTGTTATACTTGATCAGGGGGCTTTGTTATACTTGATCAGAGGACTTTGTTTTTCTCGATAAGGGGGTCTTTGTTATACTCGATCAGTGGGCTTTGTTATGCTCGATCAGGAGACTTTGTTATTCTCGATAATGGGGTCTTTGTTATACTCGATCAGGGGGCTTTGTTATACTCGATCAGGGAACTTTGTTATACTCGATCAAGGGCCTTTGTTATACTCGTTCAGGCGACTTTGTTTTACTCGACCAGGGGACTTTGTTATACTCGATCAGGGGCCTTTGTTAAACTCGATCAGGGGCCTTTGTTATACTCGATCAGGGGACTTTGTTATACTCGATCAGGGAACTATGTTATTCTCGATCGGGGGGCTTTGTTATAATCGTTCAGGGGACTTTGTTATACTCGACCAGAGGACTTTGTTATGCTCGATCTGGAGCCTTTGTTATACTTGATCAGGGGGCTTTGTTATACTCGATCAGGGGACTTAGTTATTCTCGATAAGGGGGACTTTGTTATACTCGATGATGGGACTTTGTTATACTCGATCAGGGCCCTTTGTTATACTTGATCAGGGGGCTTTGTTATACTCGATCAGGCGACTTTGTTAATCAAGATAAGGGGGGCTTTGTTATACTCGATCAGGGACTTTGTTATCTTTCGATCAGAGACTTTGTTATACTTTCGATCCAGGCTTTGTTATACTCGATCAGGGATCTTGTTATACTCGATCAGGGTGACTTTGTTATACTCGATCAGGGGACTTTCATTATACTCGATCAGGGGCCTTTGTTATAATTTCGGGGGACTATGTTATACTCCGAACAGGGACCTTGTTATACTCGATCAGGGGACTTTATTATACTCGATCAGGGGACTTTGTTATATTCGATGAGGGACTTTGTTATTCTCGATCATTGGACTTTGTTATACTCGATGAGGGGGCTTTGTTATACTCGATCAGGGGACTTTGTTCTATTCGATCAGGGGCCTTTGTTATACTCGATCAGGGGACTTTGTTATACTCGACCTGGGACTTTGTTATACTCGACCTGGGACTTTGTTATACTCGATTTGGAGCCTTTGTTATACTTGATCAGGGGGCTTTGTTATACTCGATCAGGGGACTTTGTTATTCTCGATAAGGGGACTTAGTTATACTCGATCAGGGGGCTTTGTTATACTCGATCAGGGAACATTGTTAAACTCGATCAGGGGCCTTTGTTATAATCGTTGAGGGGACTTTGTTATACTCGACCAGAGGATTTTGTTATACTCGATCTGGAGCCTTTGTTATACTTGATCAGGGGGCTTTGTTATACTCGATCAGGGGACTTTGTTATTCTCGATA
>NW_024726974.1:0-2866 GCF_018991925.1 Homarus americanus
GGGGACTTTGTTATACTCGATCAGGGGAATTTGTTATACTCGACCAGGGGACTTTTTTATACTTGACCAATGGACTTTGTTATACTCGATGAGGGGCCTTTGTTATACTCGATCTACGGACTTTGTTATACTCAAGAAGGGGACTTTGTTATACTCGATCAGGGGACTTTTTTATGCTCGACCATAGGACTTTCTTTTACTCGATCAGGGGATGTGTAATACTCGATCAGGGGACATTGTTATACTCACCCAGAGGACTTTGTTATACTCGATCAGGGGACTTTGCATTACTCAATCAGGGGACTTTGTTATACTCGACCAGGGGACTTTGTTATACTCGATCAGGGGACTTTCTTATACTCGAGCAGGGGGCTTTGTTATACTCGATGAGGAGGCTTTGTTATACTCGATCAGGGGACTTTGCTATACTCGACCAGGGGACATTGTTATACACGACCAGGGGTCTTTGTTATACTCGACCAGGGGACTTTTTTATACTTGACCAATGGACTTTGTTATACTCGATGAGGGGCCTTTGTTATACTCGATCAGGGGCCTTTGTTATACTCGATGAGGGGACTTTGTTATACTCGATCAGGGGACTTTGTTATACTCGTCCAGGGCGCTTTGTATACTAGGATCAGGGGACTTTGTTATTCTCGACCAGGGGACTTTGTTATACTCGCCCAGAGGCCTTTGTTATACTCGGTCAGGGGACTTTGTAATTATCGATCAGGGGACTTTGCTCTGCTCGATCTGGGGACTTTGTTATACTGGGCCAGGAGACTTTGTTATACTCGATCAGGTGGATATATTATACTCAATCAGGGGACTTTGCTATACTCGACCAGGGGACATTGTTATACTTGATCAGGGGACTTTGTTATACTCGATCGGGGGACTTTGTTATACTCGTCCAGGGGGCTTTGTTACACTAGGATCAGGGGACTTGCGCCCCATTAGGGACTTTTAACGACCGATCAGGCCCTTGCTACCTTTAGACCAGGGACTTTGTTATAATCGATCAGGGGACTTTTGTTAAAGCCTGGACCGGGGGACTTTGCTATACAGGGCCAGGAGACGTTGTTATACCTGAGCAGGGGATATGTTATACCTGGGATCAGGGACTTTGTTATACTTTACCAGGGATTTTGTTATACTCGACCAGGGCTTGCTTATACTCGATCGTAGCTGTTATACCGGATCAGGGGACTCTCGTTACACCTAGGGGACATATATATTACCATCAGGACTTTGTTATACTCGACCAGGGGACTTTTATATACTTGACCAATGGACTTTGTTATACTCGATGAGGGGCCTTTGTTATACTCGATCAGGGGCCTTAGTTATACTCGATCAGGGGACTTTGTTATACTCGATCAGGGGACTTTCTTATATTCGAGCAGAGGGCTTTGTTATACTCGATCAGGGGACTTTGTTATACTCGATGAGGAGGCTTTGTTATACTCGATCAGGGGACTTTGCTATACTCGATCAGGGGACTTTGTTATACTCGATCAGGGGACTTTGATATACTCGACCAGGGGACTTTTTTATACTTGACCAATGGACTTTGTTATACTCGATGAGGGGCCTTTGTTATACTCGATCTAGGGACTTTCTTATACTCGAGAAGGCGACTTTGTTATACTCGATCAGGTTACTTTTTTATACTCGACCAGAGGACTTTGCTATACTCGATCAGGGGATATGTTATACTCGATCAGGGGACTTTGTTATACTCAACCAGAGGACTTTGTTATACTCGATCATGGGACTTTGTTATACTCAATCGGGGGACTTTGTTATACTCGATTAGGGGCCTTTGTTTTTCTCGATGAGAGGGCTTTGTTATACTCGACCAGGGGACTTTGTTATATTCGATCAGGGAACATTGGTATACTCGACCAGGGAACTTTTTTAAAATTAATCAGGGGACTTTGTTATACTCGATCAGGGGAATTTGTTATACTCGACCAGGGGACATTTTTATACTTGACCAATGGACTTTGTTATACTCGATGAGGGTGTTACGAAACTCTCCACCCAGTATACACTCACGAACCACGCCATCTACTATCCTGATTCTCACCACCCAGCATACTGTTAAACGCATATATCTAGTAATACTGAGAGTATGACTCGTCTTAGTTACCCCTCCGAGGTTTCCCTTCTCCATATCCTGGGTTGCGTCACCTCCTCAGTCTTCTTTGTCAGCTCCAATTCGAGGAGAGGGCACTTGGCTCTGGGAAGTGACCACAGGATCATCTATCCTCTAAACCTACGTGCAGTGACTACCTACCGTCTTCTACAATACTCAGCCTTACTCGTCAGCCATCTCAGCTCCTCACTTAAGTACATGTATCTTGTATTACCTCCCCCACGTCCACTTGCTTCAACATTGTTTATGTTGTATTAATATGTATATACTGTTAATGTTTAGGTTAAGTTTGGTTAAGGGTAATTTATAAGCTGAATATTTTGTTTAGGGATTTATGGTACTTTATTATATACAACGAAAACTCACATCCTTTGTCTACCCTTTTATAGTCCGATTGTCTTTGTTTTTTTTTGTTGTTACCTGTTGGGATCTGGGTAGACGTATAACTATATTCTAAATCTAATAAACAATATATATATATATATATAACTATATATATATATATATATATATATATATATATATATATATAACTATATATATATATATATATATATATATAACTTTATATATATATATATATATATATATATATATATAACTTTATATATATATATATATATATATATATATACTATAATATATATATATATATATATATATGTATATATGTGTATATATATATATATATATATATATATA
>NW_024726975.1:0-11573 GCF_018991925.1 Homarus americanus
CTTTGTTCTACTCGATCAGGGGACTTTGTTATATTCGATCAGGGGACTTTGTTATATTCGATCAGGGGACTTTGTTATCCTCGACCAGGGGAGTTTGTTATACTCGATCAAGGGACTTTGTTATACTCGATCAGACGACTTTCTTAAACTCGGTGAGGGGACTTTGTTATACTCGATCAGGGGACTTTGTTAAACTCGATCAGAGGCCTTTGTTATACTCGATCAGGGGACTTTGTTATACGCGATCAGGGAACTTTGAAATACTCGATCAGGGGCCTTTGTTATACTCGTTCAGGCGCCTTTGTTATATTCGATCACGGGCCTTTGTTATACTCGACCAGGGGACTTTGTTATACTCGATCATGGGACTCTTGTTATACTCGATTTGGGGCCTTTGTTATACTCGATGAGGGGACTTTGTTCTACTCGATCAAGGGACTTTGTTATACTCGATCAGAGGACTTTGTTATATTCGATGAGGGGACTTTGTTATACTCGATCAGGAGCCTTTGTTATAGTCGATCAGGGAACTTTGTTATACTCGATGAGGGGCCTTTGTTATACTCGATGAGGGGACTTTGCTCTACACGATTAGGGGACTTTGTTATACTCGATCAGGGGACTTTGTTATATTCGATGATGGGAATTTGTTATACTCGATCATGGGACTTTGTTATACTCGATCAGGGGCCTTTGTTATACTCGATCAGCGGCCTTTGTTATACTCGACCAGGGGTCTTTGTTATACTCGATCAGGGGCCTTTGTTATACTTGTTCAGGGGGCTTTGTTATACTCGATCAGGGGACTTTGTTATTCTCGATCAGAGGGACTTTGTTATACTCGATCAGGGGACTTTGTTATACTCGATCAGGGAACTTTGTTATACTCGATCAGGGGCCTTTGTTATACTCGTTCAGGCACCTTTGTTATATTCGAACAGGGGCCTTTGGTATACTCGACCATGGGACTTTGTTATACTCGATGAGGGGCCTTGGTTAAACTCGATCAGGGGCCTTTGTTATACTCGATCAGGGGACATTGTTATACTCGATCAGGGGACTTTGTTATACTCGATCAGGGGACTTTGTTAGATTCGATGAGGGGACTTTGTTATACTCGATCATGGGACATTGTTATACTCGATGAGGGGCCTTTGTTATACTCGATGAGGGGATTCTGTTATACTTGATCATGGGACTTTGTTATACTCGATGTGGGGCCTTTGTTATACTCGATGAGGGGACTTTGTTCTACTCGATCAGGGGACTTTGTTATACTCGATCAGGGGACCTTGTTATATTCGATGAGGAGACTTTGTTATACTCGATCGGGACTGTTATACTCGATGAGGGCCTTTGTTATACTCGATCAGGGCTTTGTTATACTCGATCAAGACCTTTGTTATACTCGAACAGGGGACTTTATTTGTGTATTCGAAAATTGCTTTATTTACCTCGATTAGGGCAGTCGTGTTATACTCGAGCAGGGACTCTGTTATACTCGATCAGGGGACTTTGTTATACTCGATCAGGGGCCTTTGTTATACTCGATCAGGGGACTTTGTTGTACTCGAAAAGTGGCCTTTGTTATACTCTTTTAGAGGCCTTTGTTATACTCGAACAGGGGCCTTTGTTAAACTCGATCAAAGGCCTTTGTTATTCTCGATTAGAGGACTTTGTTAAACTCGATGAGGAGACTTTGTTATAATCGGTCAGGGGAGTTTGTTATACTCGATGAGTGGCCTTTGTTATACTCGATCAGGGGCCTTTGTTATACTCGATCAGGGGCCTTTGTTATACTCGATCAGGGGACTTTGTTATACTTCATCAGGGGGCTTTGTTATACTCGATCAGGGGACTTTGTTATTCTCGATCAGGGGGACTTTGTTATACTCGATCAGGGGACTTTGTTGTACTCGATCAGGGAACTTTGTTATACTCGATGAGGGGCCTTTGTAATACTCGTTCAGGCACCTTTGTTATATTCGATCAGGGGCCTTTGATATACTCGACCAGGGGACTTTGTTTTACTCGATGAGGGGCCTTTGTTAAACTCGATTAGGGGCCTTTGTTATACTCGATCAGGGGACATTGTTATACTCGATCAGGGGACTTTGTTATACTCGATCAGGGGACTTTGTTATATTCGATGAGGGCACTTTTTTATACTCGATCATGGGACTTTGTTATACTCGATGAGGGGCCTTTGTTATACTCGATGAGGGGATTCTGTTATACTCGATCATGGGACTTTGTTATACTCGATGAGGGTTCTTTGTTATACTCGATAAGGGGACTTTGTTCTACTCGAACAGGGGACTTTGTTATACTCGATCAGGGGACCTTGTGATATTCGATGAGGGGACTTTGTTATACTCGATCATGGGACTTTGTTATACTCGAAAAGTGGCCTTTGTTATACTCTTTTAGAGGCCTTTGTTATACTCGAACAGGGGCCTTTGTTAAACTCGATCAAAGGCCTTTGTTATTCTCGATTAGAGGACTTTGTTAAACTCGATGAGGAGACTTTGTTATACTCGATCAGGGGAGTTTGTTATACTCGATCAGTGGCCTTTGTTATACTCGATCAGGCGAATTTGTTATACTCGATCAGGGGACTTTGTTATACTCGATCAGGGGACTTTGTTATACTCGACCTGGGGACTTTGTTAACCTCGATCAGAGGCCTTTGTTATATTCGATCAGGGACCTTTGTTATACTCGATGAGGGGACTTTGTTCTACTCGATCAGGGGACTTTGTTATACTCGATCAGGGTGACTTTGTTATATTCGATGAGGGGACTTTGTTATACTCGATCATGGAACTTGTTATACTCGATCAGGGGTTTTTATTATACTCGATCAGGGGCCTTTGTTATACTCGATCAGGGAACTTTGTTATACTCGATCAGGGGACTTTGTTATATTCGATGAGGGGACTTTGTTATACTCGATCATGGAACTTTGTTATACTCGATCAGGGGTTTTTATTATACTCGATCAGGGGCCTTTGTTATACTCGATCAGGGAACTTTGTTATACTCGATCAGGGGACTTTGTTATACTCGATCAGGGGACTTTGTTATATTCGATGAGGGACTTTGTTATACTCGATTATGGGACTTTGTTACACTCGATGAGGGGCGTTTGATATGCCGATGAGGGACTTTGTTCTACTCGATCAGGGGACTTTGTTTTTACTCGATCAGGGGACTGTTATATTCGATGGGGGACTTTGTTATACTCGATCATGGGACTTTGTTATACTCGATCAGGGGCCTTTGTTATACTCGATCAGGGGACTTTGTTATACTCGATCAGGGGACTTTGTTATACTCGATCAGGGGACATTCTTATACTCGTTCAGGGGATTTTGTTATACTCGATCAGGGGACTTTGTTATACTCGATGAGGGGGCTTTATTATACTCGATCAGGCGAATTTGTTATACTCGATCAGGGGACTTTGTTATACTCGATCAGGGGACTTTGTTATACTCGTCCAGGGGACTTTTTTATACTCGATCAGGGGCCTTTGTTAAACTCGATCAGTGGCCTTTGTTATACTCAACCAGGGGACTTTGTTATACTCGATGAGGGGCCTTTGTTAAACTCGATCAGAGGCCTTTGTTATACTCGATCAGGAGACTTTGTTATACTCGATCAAGGGACTTTGTTACACTCGATTAGGGCAGTCTGTTATACTAGAGCAGGGGACTCTGTTCTACTCGATCAGGGGACTTTGTTATACTCGATCAGGGACCTTTGTTATACTCGATCAGGGGACTTTGTTGTATTCGAAAGGTGGCCTTTGTTACACTCGATTAGGGCAGTCTGTTATACTCGAGCAGGGGACTCTGTTATACTCGATCAGGGGACTTTGTTATATTCGATCAGGGCCTTTGTTATACTCGGTCACCGGACTTTGTTATACTCGATATGGGGTGTTTGTAATTCTCGATAAGGGGAATTTGTTATGCTCGATAAGGGGACTTTGTTATACTTGAACAGGGGGCTTTGTTATACTTGATCAGGGGCCTTTGTTATACTCGATCAGGGGACTTTGTTATACTTGATCAGGGGGCTTTGTTATACTCGATCAGGGGACTTTGTTATTCTCGATCAGGGGGACTTTGTTATACTCGATCAGGGACTTTGTTGTACTCGATCAGGGAACTTTGTTATACTCGATGAGGGGCCTTTGTTAAACTCGATCAGGGGCCTTTGTTATACTCGATCAGGAGACATTGTTATACTCGATCAGGGGACTTTGTTATACTCGATCAGAGGACTTTGTTATATTCGATGAGGGGACTTTTTTATACTCGATCATGGGACTTTGTTATACTCGATGAGGGGCCTTTATTATACTCGATGAGGGGATTCTCTTATACTCGATCATGGGACTTTGTTATACTCGATGAGGGCGCTGTTATACTCTCGATGAGGGGACTTTGTTCTACTCGAACAGGGGACTTTGTTATACTCGATCAGGGGACCTTGTGATATTCGATGAGGGGACTTTGTTATACTCGATCATGGGACTTTGTTATACTCGATCAGGGGCCTTTGTTATACTCGATCAGGGGACTTTGTTATCCTCGACCAGGGGAGTTTGTTATACTCGATCAGGGGACTTTGTTATACTCGATCAGGGGACTTTGTTATACTCGGTGAGGGGACTTTGTTATACTCGATCAGGGGACTTTGTTAAACTCGATCAGAGGCCTTTGTTATACTCGATCAGGGGACTTTGTTATACGAGATCAGGGAACTTTGATATATTCGATCACGGGCCTTTGTTATTCTCGACCAGGGGATTTGTTATACTCGATCATGGGACTCTTGTTATACTCGATTTGGGGCCTTTGTTATACTCGATGAGGGGACTTTGTTCTACTCGATCAAGGGACTTTCTTATACTCGATCAGGGAAATTTGTTATATTCGATGAGGGGACTTTGTTATACTCGATCAGGGGCCTTTGTTATAGTCGATCAGGGAACTTTGTTATACTCGATGAGGGGCCTTTGTTATACTCGATGAGGGGACTTTGCTCTACACGATTAGGGGACTTTGTTATACTCGATCAGGGGACTTTGTTCTACTCGAACAGGGGACTTTGTTATACTCGATCAGGGGACCTTGTGAGATTCGATGAGGAGACTTTGTTATACTCGATCATGGGACTTTGTTATACTCGATCAGGGGCCTTTGTTATACTCGATCAGGGGACTTTGTTATACTCGATCAGGGGACTTTGTTATACTCGATCAGGGGACTTTGTTATATTCGATGAGGGGACTTTGTTATACTCGATCATGGGACTGTTATACTCGATGAGGGGCTTTTGTTATACTTGATGAGGGGGCTTTGTTATACTCGATCAGGCGACTTTGTTATACTCGCTCAGGCACCTTTGTTATATTCGATGAGGGGCCTTTGTTATAAAGCTCGATCAGGGGCCTTTGTTATACTCGATCAGGGGACATTGTTATACTCGATCAGGGGACTTTGTTATACTCGATCAGGGAACTTTGTTAGATTCGATGAGGGGACTTTGTTATACTCGATCATGGGACTTTGTTATACTCGATGAGGGGCCTTTGTTATACTCGATGAGGGGATTCTGTTATACTCGACCATGGGACTTTGTTATACTCGATGTGGGGCCTTTGTTATACTCGATCAGGGACCTTTGTTATACTCGATCAGGGGACTTTGTTGTATTCGAAAGGTGGCCTTTGTTACACTCGATTAGGGCAGTCTGTTATACTCGAGCAGGGGACTCTGTTATACTCGATCAGGGGTCTTTGTTATATTCGATCAGGGGCCTTTGTTATGCTCGATCAGGGGACTTTGTTGTACTCGAAAAGTGGCCTTTGTTATACTCTTTTAGTGGCCTTTGTTATTCTCGAACAGGGGCCTTTGTTAAACTCGATCAAAGGCCTTTGTTATTCTCGATTAGAGGACTTTGTTAAACTCGATGAGGAGACTTTGTTATACTCGATCAGGGGAGTTTGTTATACTCGATCAGTGGCCTTTGTTATGCTCGATCAGGGGACTTTGTTACATGTGATCAGGGCTTTGTTATGCTCGATCAGGGGACTTTGTTATTCTCGATCGGGGGACTTTTGTTATACTCGATCAGGGGACTTTGTTGTACTCGATCAGGGAACTTTGTTATACTCGATCAGGGGCCTTTGTTATACTCGTTCAGGCACCTTTGTTATATTCGATCAGGGGCCTTTGATATACTCGACCAGGGGAGTTTGTTATACTCGATGAGGGGCCTTTTTTAAAATCGATGAGGGGCCTTTGTTATACTCGATCAGGGGACATTGTTATACTCGATCAGGGGACTTTGTTATACTCGATCAGGGGACTTTGTTATATTCGATGAGGGGACTTTTTTATACTCGATCATGGGACTTTGTTATACTCGATGAGGGGCCTTTGTTATACTCGATGAGGGGATTCTGTTATAATCGATCATGGGACTTTGTTATACTCGATGAGGGGCCTTTGTTATACTCGATGAGGGGACTTTGTTCTACTCGAACAGGGGACTTTGTTATACTCGATCAGGGGACCTTGTGATATTCGATGAGGGTACTTTGTTATACTCGATCATGGGACTTTGTTATACTCGAAAAGTGGCCTCTGTTATACTCTTTGAGAGGCCTTTGTTATACTCGAACAGGGGCCTTTGTTAAACTCGATCAAAGGCCTTTGTTATTCTCGATTAGAGGACTTTGTTAAACTCGATGAGGAGACTTTGTTATACTCGATCAGGGGAGTTTGTTATACTCGATCAGTGGCCTTTGTTATACTCGATCAGGCGAATTTGTTATAATCGATCAGGGGACCTTGTTATACTCGACCAGGGGACTTTGTTAACCTCGATCAGAGGCCTTTGTTATATTCGATCAGGGACCTTTGTTATACTCGATGAGGGGACTTTGTTCTACTCGATCAGGGGACTTTGTTATACTCGATCAGGGTGACTTTGTTATATTCGATAAGGGGACTTTGTTATACTCGATCATGGAACTTTGTTATACTCGATCAGGGGTTTGTATTATACTCGATCAGGGGCCTTTGTTATACTCGATCAGGGAACTTTGTCTTACTCGATCAGGGGACTTTGTTATATTCGATGAGGGGACTTTGTTATACTCGATCATGGGACTTTGTTACACTCGATGAGGGGCCTTTGATATACTCGATGAGGGACTTTGTTCTACTCGATCAGGGGACTTTGTTTTACTCGATGAGGGGACTTTGTTATATTCGATGAGGGGACTTTGTTATACTGATCATACTCGATCAGGGGCCTTTGTTATACTCGATCAGGGGACTTTGTTATACTCGATCAGGGGATTTTTTATACTCGATCAGGGGACATTCTTATACTTTCGTTCAGGGATTTTTGTTATACTTGATCAGGGGACGTTGTTATACTCGATGAGGGGGCTTTGTTATACTCGATCAGGTGAATTTGTTATACTCGATCAGGGGACTTTGTTATACTCGATCAGGGGACTTTGTTATACTCGACCAGGGGACTTTTTTATACTCGATCCGGGGCCTTTGTTAAACTCGATCAGGGGCCTTTGTTATACTCAACCAAGGGACTTTGTTATACTCGATGAGGGGCCTTTGTTAAACTCGATCAGAGGCCTTTGTTATACTCGATCAGGAGACTTTGTTATACTCGATCAAGGGACTTTGTTACACTCGATTAGGGCAGTCTGTTATACTGGAGCAGGGGACTCTGTTATACTCGATCAGGGGTTTTTGTTATACTCGATCAGGGACCTTTGTTATATTCGATCAGGGGACTTTGTTGTATTCGAAAGGTGGCCTTTGCTACACTCGATTAGGGCAGTCTGTTATACTCGAGCAGGGGACTCTGTTATACTCGATCAGGGGACTTTGTTATATTCGATCAGGGGCCTTTGTTATACTCGATCAGGGGACTTTGTTTTACTCGAAAAGTGGCCTTTGTTATACTCTTTTAGAGGCCTTTGTTATACTCGAATAGGGTCCTTTGTTAAACTCGATCAAAAGCCTTTGTTATTCTCGATGAGGGGCCTTTGTTAAACTCGATTAGGGGACTTTGTTCTACTCGTTCAGGCGACTTTGTTATACTTGATCAGGAGATTTTGTTATACTCGATGAGGGGGCTTTGTTATACTCGATTAGGGGGCTTTGTTATGCTTGATCAGGGGCCTTTGTTATAATCGACCAGGGGAGTTTTTTATACTCGACCAGGGGACTTTGTTATACTCGATGAGGGGCCTTTGTTGTACTCGATCGGGAACTTTGTTATACTCGATCAGGAGACGCTGTTATACTCGTTCGGACACCTTTGTTATATTCGATCGGGGCGCTGATATACTCGACCAGGGGACTGTTATACTCGATGAGGGACCTTTATTAAACTCGATCAGGGGACGCTGTTACCTCGATCAGGGGACATTGTTATACTCGATCAGGGGACTTTGTTATACTCGATCAGAGGACTTTGTTATATTCGATGAGGGGACTTTTTTATACTCGATCATGGGACTTTGTTATACACGATGAGGGGCCTTTATTATACTCGATGAGGGGATTCTCTTATACTCGATCATGGGACTTTGTTATACTCGATGAGGGGCCTTTGTTATACTCGATGAGGGGACTTTGTTATACTCGAACAGGGGACTTTGTTATACTCGATCAGGGGACCTTGTGATATTCGATGAGGGGACTTTGTTATACTCGATCATAGGACTTTGTTATACTCGATCAGGAGACGCTGTTATACTCGATCAGGGGACTTTCCAGTATCGCGACCGGGGGAGTTTGTTATACTCGATCAGGGGACTTTGTTATCCTCGACCAGGGGAGTTTGTTATACTCGATCAGGGGACTTTGTTATACTCGATCAGGGGACTTTGTTATACTCGGTGAGGGGACTTTGTTATACTCGATCAGGGGACTTTGTTAAACTCGATCAGAGGCCTTTGTTATACTCGATCAGGGGACTTTGTTATACGCGATCAGGGAACTTTGAAATACTCGATCAGGGGCCTTTGTTATACTCGACCAGGGGACTTTGTTATACTCGATCATGTGACTCTTGTTATACTCGATTTGGGGCCTTTGTTATACTCGATGAGGGGACTTTGTTCTACTCGATCAAGGGACTTTGTTATAGTCGAGCAGGGGACTTTGTTATATTCGATGAGGGGACTTTGTTATACTCGGTCAGGGGCCTTTGTTATAGTCGATCAGGGAACTTTGTTATACTCGATGAGGGGCCTTTGTTATACTCGATGAGGGGACTTTGCTCTACACGATTAGGAGACTTTGTTATACTCAATCAGGGGACTTTGTTATATTCGATGATGATTGTTATACTCGATCATGGGACTTTGTTATACTCGATCAAGGGGCCTTTGTTATATACTCGATCAGGGGCCTTTATTTATACTCGACCAGGGGTGCTGTTATACTCGATCGGGGCTTTGTTATACTTGATCAGGGGGCTTTGTTATACTCGATCGGGGACTTTGTTATTGTTGTTCTCGATCAGAGGACTTTGTTATACTCGATCAGGGACTTTATTTATACTCGATAAAGGGAACTTTGTTATATACTCGATCAGGGGCCTTTGTGTTATACTCGTTGAAGGCACCTTTGTTATATTCGATCAGGGGCCTTTGGTATACTCGACCATGGGACTTTGTTATACTCGATGAGGGGCCTTTGTTAAACTCGATCAGGGGCCTTTGTTATACTCGATCAGGGGACATTGTTGTACTCGATCAGGGGACTTTGTTATACTCGATCAGGGGACTTTGTTAGATTCGATGAGGGGACTTTGTTATACTCGATCATGGGACTTTGTTATACTCGATGAGGGGCCTTTGTTATACTCGATGAGGGGATTCTGTTATACTCGATCATGGGACTTTGTTATACTCGATGTGGGGCCTTTGTTATACTCGACGAGGGGACATTGTTCTACTCGATCAGGGGACTTTGTTATACTCGATCAGGGGACCTTGTTATATTCGATGAGGGGACTTTGTTATACTCGATCATGGGACTTTGTTATACTCGATCAGGGGCCTTTGTTATACTCGATTAGGGGACTTTGTTATACTCGATCAGGGACCTTTGTTATACTCGATCAGGGGACTTTGTTGTATTCGAAAGGTGGCCTTTGTTACACTCGATTAGGGCAGTCTGGTATACTCGAGCAGGGGACTCTGTTATGCTCGATCAGGGGACTTTGTTATATTCGATCAGGGGCCTTTGTTATACTCGATAAGGGACTTTGTTGTACTCGAAAAGTGGCCTTTGTTATACTCTTTTAGAGGCCTTTGTTATACTCGAACAGGGGCCTTTGTTAAACTAGATCAAAGGCCTTTGTTATTCTCGATTAGAGGACTTTGTTAAACTCGATGAGGAGACTTTGTTATTCTCGATCAAGGGAGTTTGTTATACTCGATCAATGGCCTTTGTTATACTCGATCAGGGGACTGTGTTATACTTGATCAGGGGGCTTTGTTATACTCGATCAGGGGACTTTGTTATTCTCGATCAGGGGGAATTTGTTATACTCGATCAGGGGACTTTGTTGTACTCGATCAGGGAACTTTGTTATACTCGATCAGGGGCCTTTGTTATACTCGTTCAGGCACCTTTGTTATATTCGATCAGGGGCCTTTGATATACTTGACCAAGGGACTTTGTTATACTCGATGAGGGGCCTTTGTTAAACTCGATCAGGGGCGTTTGTTATACTCGATCAGGAGACATTGTTATACTCGAACAGGGGACTTTGTTATACTCGATCAGGGGACTTTGTTATATTCGATGAGGGGACTTTTTTATACTCGATCATGGGACTTTGTTATACTCGATGAGGGGCCTTTGTTATACTCGATGAGTGGATTCTGTTATACTCGATCATGGGACTTTGTTATACTCGATGAGGGGCCTTTGTTATACTCGATGAGGGGACTTTGTTCTACTCGAAGAAGGGACTTTGTTATACTCGATCAGGGGACCTTGTGATATTCGATGAGGGGACTTTGTTTTACTCGATCATGGGACTTTGTTATACTCGATCAGGGGCCTTTGTTATACTCGATCAGGGGACTTTGTTATCCTCGACCATGGGAGTTTGTTATACTCGATCAGGGGACTTTGTTATTCTCGATCAGGGGACTTTGTTATACTCGGTGAGGGGACTTTGTTATACTCGATCAGGGGACTTTGTTAAACTCGATCAGAGGCCTTTGTTATAACCGATTAGGGGAATTTGTTATACGCGATCAGGGAACTTTGAAATACTCGATCAGGGGCCTTTGTTATACTCGTTCAGGCGGCTTTGTTATATTCGATCACGGGCCTTTGTTATACTCGACCAGGGGACTTTGTTATACTCGATCATGGGACTCTTGTTATACTCGATTTGGGGCCTTTGTTATACTCGATGAGGGGACTTTGTTCTACTCGATCAAGGGACTTTGTTAAACTCGATCAGGGGACTTTGTTATATTCGATGAGGGG
>NW_024726976.1:0-4927 GCF_018991925.1 Homarus americanus
GATAGTGAGTCAGGGGGCATTGACTGCTGAGGCAGGAGAATGTTTAGAGAGGGCAGGTGGAGCACATGACTGGTAGGCAGATTGACTTCTAGAGCATTATGAACAGAGGGTGAAAAGAGAGTCGATACAAACAGCAGATGAAACTTCAAATTGCAAGGAAGATTGACAGATGACAGTTCCACTGGGACCAGGTAAAACAAGTGATCATAGACCGAGTAAGTGGAAGTAGAAGGTAACACTTGCAGTAGTCTTCCGCATGCCACGAGCACCGGGTTGCTCGAGCACCCGGCAAATACTGAAAGAAAATCAGAAGCCAATATTGTGTATAAGGTAAAGGTAAAAGATATAAGCAGGATAAAGGATATTAGCCACTGTTCCTGTTTGATTGATAGCAAAGGAGATGAGCAATGAGCAAGGAAATTACCGCTAAATCATGTATAAATTGATTTTTTAAGTTATTCAATGAGAAGGTATCAACATTTTCTGCTGTATATTTGTTTGTGTTTAGGTTACTGAAGGCCCTGTAAAATGTTAATAGCACAATACCTCTGCCCCATCAAAGTGAGTGGATGCTAAGACTATTCAAAAGTTTAGAGTGGTGACCAACACCCGTCTTATATAGAATTTTTTGTATTCGCCAGTCTCAAAAAAAAGAAATATACAAATAAATACTGTATACAGTACAAATAATTATAGCAACAGCATAGGTCACACAACAACCTCACTTTTAAGCTAGCCAACCATTTTAAAGTGAATTAAATAAAGAAAATTTTGTCTGTGTACTGACGTTGTGACTCAAAAATATGTAATTTGACCAAATATCGGTACGACTGAGGCAGGTCGTAAGTGCAGGTTGTAGTAGAAGAGTAAGTCTTTAGTCTGGTAGGAGCTGTATATATGTTTAGAAAATATAAATTGACCATTAAAAATTAAGTAAGAAAACATGTTTATACTTTACGATACTGATGTTCACTTACATCAGTATATCTAAAACAAACATAGAAAAAAAATTTAAGTGGGTCTAAAACAGGCTAACACATATCTACTCAGCTATAGTCATATCTGCTATAAAAATTATTATTATATGTTAGTAATGATGACTCATATGCTTCTGACAAGCCATTTGAGGTGACACTTCAGAAACTGAGCCTATACCTGTTTGAAGCTTATCTTGCCGGAATATTTTGGCTTGCTAATTATGTGGGGACACCAGCCCCATACTTGCCAATTTTTCTCGATGCATGTCATGGTCGTAAAATATTTCCAGGCACCTAATGTAAAGCACACCAAATCTGCAGAATAATACCTGTTTCATATAGAGTTATATGCTGTATAGCTTCGTTCTATGACAATGGCCACCCATTGTCAGTGAATAAATGGCACAAAACATGGAAATAACCAAACCTTAATTTAAAATAACCTAACCTTACCTAGCTTAACTGTAACCTAACCTAACTTATTTTTTACTTAATCTAACTTTATTTTAACCTAACCTAACTTTAACTAAACTTAAGTTAATCTAACCTAATTGTAGCATAATCTAACCTAACCTCATCTAACCTAACTTTAATTTAACATAACCTTACGTTAATTTAACCTACCTAACCAAATATTAAATATGACTGTTCCACTAATTTTTTTCACTTATCCATAACTTTTTATCAATGTTTTGCATTTACTGATTTGTAGTGTTAAAAAAAAGTGTTGAAGTTGTCATCTTTTGTATAAAATTATTACTAAAAATAAAACATGTCAATAAAGTATTAATTCTTAGTGTTCCATGTTTTCTTCAATTTATTCACTGGCAATTAAAGATTTCAAACAAGAGAACCTAACACAGTATGGCTGAAGCACCCCTTTACTGATGTATCCTCTATACCAGCTCTTTCATTATGAATTTAATTTTTGTTTCAGATATCATACACAATTTTAACCTAGCACGCTTAGGAGTAAATATAAATCAATGGCTAACACTTGCACATATAAAATATATGGTCAATACTACTCAGACACACGCATCGAATAGCATATAGGCATATATAATTTATAAAAGTAGACATAAAAACATTTATTTTGATATATAACTGAACGTGATCATAAAATTATATGAAGGAAGGGAAAATGGGGAGGTGAGATGGGAGCTTTCCTTCTGTCTACTTCGGTAGGAGGTGGGACTCCTCACATGGCACGTCACTTAAATACTGTAATCCTACTCAATTTAGTAACCTACTAGCAAAAAAACGTATTTTTAAATACTAAACTTAGAAATAAACATATACTTATTTCCGTTTTATGTGTTCGTAACTTCTCTTGAGCTGCTTGGCTGAGCGAGGGATTTGGTCTGGGTAGCTGGCGTTGAATGAAGCAGTAATTTCATTCCAGGCCTTCCTGTTCCTATGATTATAACAAGCACGACCATGAATATAACAACCACGACCATGATAATAACAACCAAGACTATGATTATAACAATCACGACCATGATTATAACAACCACGACCATGATTATAACAACCATGAATATGATTATAACAACCACGACCATGATTATAACACTCACGACCATGATTATAACAAACACGAATATGATAATAACAACCACGACCATGATTATAACACTCACGACCATGATTATAGCAACCACGACTATGATTATAACAACCACGACTATGATTATAGCAACAACGACTATGATTATAACAACCACGACGATGATTATAAAAACACGACCATGATTATAACAACCACGACTATAATTATAACAATCACGACTATGATTATAACAACCACGACCATGATTATAACAACCACGACCATGATTATAACAAGCACGAATATGATAATAACAACCACGACCATGATTATTACACTCACGACTATAATTATAACAATCACGACTATAATTATAACAACCACGATTATGATTATAACAACCACGACCATGATTATAACACTCACGACCATGATTATAACAAATCACGACCATGATTATAACACTCAAGACCATGATTATAACTGAAGATGTTCGGTACTTGGTTCTTAACTACAGGAGCGAACATAACAACATTCTGTAGGTTTTAAAGGAAATATACTGTGCGCCAGGCGCGGTCGTCCTTACACTCCTAGGGGTCAACTGACCACGCTGACCTCTCAGGCGACATGTAAGTGGTATATAGCAGCTTCCAGATGTCGCCAGGCACATTTATCTAAGCTGTGGTGACATGAAACAGGGTATTGCCACTGGTGACAGTTGCCCCAACTTTGTCCTACAATGCTGTTCAAAATTTGGTGTTGCATATTGACATAAAAAATACCCACGTGCATTTTTTTGAAGATTCATGCATATTTGAGTGAGCACCAGTGTCGCGATCCCACTACCCTTTATACTTGGGGAGTGAAACCTACCCCAAGTTATTAACAAATAAAGGAATAAATAGGGAACACGGCAATAATTATCCCCACCAAAAAACCTACTCAATTAAATGTACTTGAATAAGTATGAACAAGTTGAAATAAGTAAGGGAGTAATGACTAGCAAACATGAATTTAAGGGAATAAGTAATTGTATAATAAAATAGGAGTGATGCCGGAAGGGCGAAAATATACCGTAAGGAGTTAGACCAAACAAATATTACTTAACATTACTATATTACACAGACATACGAAATATATATATACAACAATCACTACAAAATGATTATTTCCTACCAAACAGGAGATTCCTTACCACCAGGATCCCTTCCTAGGCCTAACTAAACGTGTCACTAATACCTGATACCCCTAGGGCATTGCAGAAAACTGGACAAGGCACTAGACAAGGGTCAAGGCTAGAGAACGAATGGACACGTCTACCCTATGCCACGGTTTTTCGCTACTGGGGAGGCGTGGGCATGCCGAGGAGCGCATCTCATATCACATGATCCAGGACATTTGCTGGATATTTTGTATAATTTATTAATACTACTCTTGATTTGAACTTAACAGAGTAACACAATGATGCATATCAATAACATACATAAATATACAATTAACCTAAGTAACTAAGAACAATAATAATATAATAAGTACAATTAACAAGTAATAGCTTGTATGAAATGTAGACGTGAACAAATGCCTTACGCTATGCGAGTTCTCGAGCGCTCAGGCACGTGACACCTCCCCCAAAAAAGTGAGCTTACAACTAACTGGAAGCGAAAATGAATATACAGCTACACAGTGAAAGTAATAACTAACACAATCAGTTTAAATCAATATGAAGCAAAATAATTCATAATATAAACACAAGGTACTCAATGACAATAAAAAAAAAAATAATTTGCATATAGACATAGTTTTTAAATAATCAGACTCGAGAAAGTGCATCAGCCAACACGTTCTCTTTTCCACGGATATGGGAAATGTTCAAATTATAGGGCTGAAGTGATAGAGCCCACCTCAAAAGTCTTTGGTTGGTATGTTTCATCTTGTCAACAAAAGTAAGTGGGTTATGATTAGTGAACACTTGAACGGGATAAGCAGTGCTGCCAATATATACTTTGAAGTTTTCTAGTGCCATGATCAGTAGGGTGTGTCATACGGAGGCGAATTTTTTTTTTTTGAGTTTGAAAAATCGGCCCATGGTATTAATGATGTAGTTCTATGTGCAAAATCATGTGATATCTTCAGATTTGAAAAGTTTTCATATTTTGCTAGGTAAATATTAACTTGAAATCTTATGAAAATTCAGTATTCCCACCCTTTTACTAACACCACTAAATAGCTTATTTAAAGTAAAGTAAATGTATCAGGTTAATTTATTAGGATGAAAATGATCCAGAATAGTGAAACGAATGATCTTGACACATTTATTAAATTTAATATTCCTTTAGAAAACAAAATCATCAACTACAAAAACCGGTTTTACTACTACGACCCGGTGTTGCACACC
>NW_024726977.1:0-12815 GCF_018991925.1 Homarus americanus
CCCCGATACTCCCAGGTACACACTCAATACTCCCAGGTGACGCACCTCTGACACTCCCAGGTACTCCTCTACGACTCCCTGGTTCACCACTTGTGCTCCCAGGTACACCTCAGACCTCCCAAATTACTCCTCTGACACTCCCAGGTACACCTCCTGACACTCCCAGGTATACCTCTGACACTCCCAGTTACACCTCCGACACTCCCAGTTACACCCTGACACTCCTAGGTACATCTCTGACACTCCCAGGTACACCTCTGGCACTCCCAGGTACACACTCTGACACTCCCAGGTACACGTCGGCCACCCCCAGGTACACCTCTGACACTGCCAGGTACACCTGACACTCCCAGGTACACCTCTGACACTCTGAGGAACACCTCAGACACTCCCAGGTACACTCCTGACACTTACATGTGCATCTCTGACACTCTCAAGAACACACTCCCTGACACTCCCAGGTACTCCTCTGATATTCCTGGTACACACCTGACATCCCAGGTACACCACTGACCTCCCAGGTACACCTCAGACACTCACAGGCACACCTCTTACACTCTCTGGTTCTCTCTGACACTCCTGGTACGCACCTGACCTCCAAGGTACGCACCTCATACACTCCCAGGTACACCTCAGACATTCTCACATACACCTCTGACCTCCCGGGTACACCACTGACCTCCCAGGTACACCTCTTGCACTCCCAGGTACATCTCTGACTGCTCCCAGGTACAACACTTACTTTCTCCCAGGTAAACCTCAGACGCTCCCAGGTACACCTCAGACACTCCCCGGGTACACCTCAGACCTCCCAGGTACACCTAGGACGCTCCCAGGTACACTTCTGATACTCCCAGGCATACCCTGACACTCCCAGGTACACCGGTGACACTCCCCGGGTACACCGCTAACACTCCCCAGGTACACATGGAGCACTCCCAGGTACACATCGGATACTCCCAAGTACACCTCAGACCTCCCAGGGACACCTCCTGACACTCCCAGGTACACCTCAGACACTCCTCAGGTACACCTCTGACACTCCCAGGTACACCCGATACTCCCAGGTACACCTCCAATACTCCCAGGTACACCTCTTTCCTCCCAGGTACACCTCTGACACTCCCAGGTACACCTCTGACACTCCCCAGTTGCACCTCCGACACTCCCAGTTACACCCCTGACACTCTAGGTACATCCTGACACTCCCAGGTACACCTCTGCTCCAGGTACACCTCTGACACTCCCAGTTACACCTCTGACACCCCAGGTACACCTCTGACACTGCCAGGTACACCCTGACACTCCCAGGTACACCTCAGACACTCCCAGGTACACCTTAGACACTCCAGGTACACCTCCGACACTCCCAGGTACATCTCTGACACTCCCCAGGTACACCCTGGCCTCCCAGGTACACCTCTGACACTCCCAGGTGCTCCTCCTGACCTCCCTGGTGCGCACCTGACACTCCCAGGTACACCTCATACACTCCCAGGTACACCTCAGACATTCTCCATTACACCTCTGACACTCCCAGGTACACCACTGACACTCCCAGGTACACCTCTTGCACTCCCAGGTACATCTCTGACACTCCCAGGTACAACCTTACACTGGTACACCTCAGACACTCCCAGGTACACCTCAGACACTTCCAGGTACACCTCAGACACTCCCAGGTACACCTCTGATACTCCCGGTACACTTCTGATACTCCCAGGTATACCCTTGACACTCCCAGGTACACCGCTGACACTCCCAGGTACACCTTCTTACTCCCAGGTACACCTTAGACACTCCCAGGTACACATCAGTCCTCCCAGGTACACCTCAGACACTCCCAGGTACAGCTCAGACACTCTCAGGTACACCTCCAGACACTCCCAGGTACACCTCTGACACTCCCAGGTGCACCTCTGACCTCCCAGTTACCCCTGACACTCCCAGGTACACCTCTGGCACTCCCAGGTACACCTCTGACACTCCAGGTACAACTCTGACACTCCCAGGTACACCTCAGACACTCCCAGGCACACCTCTGACACTCCAGGTACACCTTAGACACTCCCAGGTACACCTCTCACACTCCCAGGTACATTCTGACACTCCCTGGTACACCACTGACACTCCCAGGTACACCTCCTACACTCTCTGGTTCTCTCTGACACTCCCAGGTACACCTCAGACACTCCCAGGTACACCTTAGACACTCCCAGGTACACCTCTGATACTCCCAGGTACACTTCTGATACTCCCAGGTATACCCCTGACACTCCCAGGTACACCGCTGACACTCCCAGGTACACCGCTAACACTCCCAGGTACACCTTAGACACTCCCAGGTACACATCAGACACTCCCAGGTACACCTCAGACACTCCCAGGTACACCTCTGACACTCCCAGGTACACCTCAGACACTCTCAGGTACACCTCTGACACTCCCAGGTACACCCCCGATACTCCCAGGTACACCTCCAATACTCCCAGGTACACCTCTGACACTCCCAGGTACTCCTCTGACCTCCCTGGTTCACCTCTGACACTCCCAGGTACACCTCAGACACTCCCAAGTTGCTCCTCTGACCTCCCAGGTACACCTCTGACACTCCCAGGTATACCTCCCTGACCTCCCAGTTACACCTCCGACACTCCCAGTTACACCTGACACTCCTAGGTACATCTCTGACACTCCCAGGTACACCTCTGGCACTCCCAGGTACACCTCTGACACTCCCAGGTACGTCTGACACCCCAGGTACACCTCTGACACTCCCAGGTACACCTCTGACACTCTCAGGTACACCTCAGACACTCCCAGGTACCTCCTGACACTCACAGGTGCATCTCTGACACTCTCAGGTACACCTCTGACACTCCCAGGTACTCCTCTGATATTCCCTTTACCCCACACCTGACACTCCCAGGTACACCACTGACACTCCCAGGTACACCTCTGTCACTCCCAGGTACACCTCTGACACTCCCAGGTACAACTCTGGCCTCCCAGGTACACCTCAGACACTCCCAGGTACACCTCTGACACTCCCAGGTACACCTCAGACACTCCCAGGTACACCTCTGACACTCCCAGGTACACCTCTGACACTCCCAGTTACACCTCCGACACTCCCAGTTACCCTGACACTCCTAGGTACATCTCTGACACTCCCAGGTACACCTCTGGCACTCCCAGGTACACCTCTGACACTCCCAGGTACACCTCTGACTGCCCCAGGTACACCTCTGACACTGCCAGGTACACCTGACACTCCCAGGTACACCTCTGACACTCCCAGGTACACTCTGACACTCCCAGGTGCATCTCTGACACTCTCAGGAACACCTCTGACACTCCCAGGTACTCCTCTGATATTCCCGCAACCTGACACTCCCAGGTACACCACTGACACTCCCAGGTACACCTCTGGCACTCCCAGGTACACCTCTGACACTCCCAGGTACAACTCTGACACTCCCAGGTACACCTCAGACACTCACAGGCACACCTCTGACACTCCCAGGTACACCTCAGACACTCACAGGTACACCTCTCACACTCCCAGGTACACTTCTGACACTCCCTGGTACACCACTGACACTCCCAGGTACACCTCTTACACCTCTCTGGTTCTCCTCTGACCTCCCTGGTACGCACCTGACACTCCCAGGTACACCTCATACACTCCCAGGTACACCTCAGACATTCTCACATACACCTCTGACACTCCCAGGTACACCACTGACACTCCCAGGTACACCTCTTGCACTCCCAGGTACATCTCTCTGACACTCCCAGGTACAACACTTACTCTCCCAGGTACACCTCAGACACTCCCAGGTACCTCAGACACTCCCAGGTACACCTCAGACATCCCAGGTACACCTCGGACTCCGGTACACTTCTGATACTCCCAGGTATACCCCTGACACTCCCAGGTACACTGACACTCCCAGGTACACCGCTAACATCCAGGTACACCTTAGACACTCCAGGTACATCGATACTCCAAGTACACCTCAGACACTCCCAGGTACACCTCTGACACTCCCAGGTACACCTCCAGACACTCTCAGGTACACCTCTGACACTCCCAGGTACACCCCCGATACTCCCAGGTACACCTCCAATACTCCCAGGTACACCTCTGACACTCCCAGGTACACCTCTGACACTCCCAGGTACACCTCCTGACACTCCCAGGTGCACCTCAGAGCCTCCCAGGTACACCCTGACACTCCCAGGTACACCTCTGACCTCCCAGGTACACCTCTGGCACTCCCAGGTACACCTCTGACACTCCCAGGTACACCTCTGACACTCCCAGGTACACCTCTGACACTCCCAGGTACACCTGACCTCCCAGGTACCTCAGACACTCCCAGGTACACCTTAGACACTCCCAGGTACCTCCGTACTCCCAGGTACATCGAGCACTCCCAGGTACACCCCTGACACTCCCAGGTACACCTCTGACACTCCCAGGTGCTCCTCTGACACTCCCTGGTACACACCTGACACTCCCAGGTACACCTCATACACTCCCAGGTACACCTCAGACATTCTCACGTACACCTCTGACACTCCCAGGTACACCACTGACACTCCCAGGTACACCTCTTGCACTCCCAGGTACATCTCTGACACTCCCAGGTACAACACTTACACTCCCAGGTACACCTCAGACACTCCCAGGTACACCTCAGACACTTCCAGGTACACCTCAGACACTCCCAGGTACACCTCTGACACTCCCAGGTACACTTCTGATACTCCCAGGTATACCCCTGACACTCCCAGGTACACCGCTGACACTCCCAGGTACACCTCTAACACTCCCAGGTACACCTTCGACACTCCCAGGTACACCTCAGACACTCCCAGGTACACCTCAGGCCCTCCCAGGTACAGCTCAGACACTCTCAGGTACACCTCAGACACTCCCAGGTACACCTCTGACACTCCCAGGTGCACCCTGACCTCTCGGTTACACCTGACACTCCCAGGTACACCTCTGGCACTCCCAGGTACACCTCTGACACTCCCAGGTACAACTCTGACACTCCCAGGTACACCTCAGACACTCCCAGGGACACCTCTGACACTCCCAGGTACACCTCAGACACTCACAGGTACCTCCACTCCCAGGTACTTCTGCCTCCCTGGTACACCACCTGACCTCCCAGGTACACCTCTTACCTCTCTGGTTCTCCTCTCTGACACTCCCAGGTACACCTCAGACACTCCCAGGTACCTTAGACACTCCCAGGTACACCTCTGATGCTCCCAGGTACACTTCTGATACTCCCAGGTATCCCCTGACACTCCCAGGTACCTCTGACACTCCAGTGCACTCCTACTCTCCCAGGTACCCTTCCCAGTCCTGTCAGCTCCCAGGTACCTCAGACACTCCCAGTGCCTCTGACACTCCCAGGTACCTCAGACACTCTCCAGTGACACCTCTGCTCCCAGTACCCCCGATGCTCCCAGGTACACTCAATACTCCCAGGTACACCTCTGACACTCCCAGGTACTCCTCTGACACTCCCTGGTTCTCCACTGACCTCCCAGGTACACCTCAGACACTCCCAGGTACTCTCTGACACTCCCAGGTACACCTCTGACCTCCAGGTACACCTCTGACCTCCCAGTTACACCTCCTGACCTCCCAGTTACACCTGACACTCCTAGGTACATCTCTGACACTCCCAGGTACACCTCTGGCTCCGGTACCTCTGACACTCCCAGGTACACCTCTGACCTCCCAGGTACACCTCTGACACTGCCAGGTACACCCCTGACACTCCCAGGTACACCTGACACTCTGAGAACACCTCCAGGCACTCCCAGGTGCCTCCTGACACTCCCACCTCCTGACACTCTCAGAACACCTCTGACCTCCCAGGTACTCCTCTGTTCCCTGGTACACACAGCTGCTCCCAGGTACACCACTGACACTCCCAGGTACCTCTGGCACTCCAGGTACACCTCTGACACTCCCAGGTACAACTCCAGCACTCCCAGGTACACCTCAGACTCACCAGGCACACCTCTGACACTCCAGGTACACCTCAGACACTCCCTGGTACACCTCTCACCTCCCAGGTACATGACCTCCTGGTACACCACTGACACTCCCAGGTACACCCTAGACCTCCCAGTGCACACAGACACTCCCAGGTACACCTCCGACCTCCAGGTACATCTCTGACCTCCCAGGTACACCCCTGACACTTCCAGGTACACCTCTGACACTCCCAGGTGCTCCTCGGCCTCCTGGTACACTTACAACACTCCCAGGTACACCTCCTTACTCCCAGGTACACCTCAGACCTTCTCACGTACACCTCTGACACTCCCAGGTACACCACCCAACACTCCCAGGTACACCTCTTGCACTCCCAGGTACATCTCCTGACACTCCCAGGTACCACTTCCTTACACTCCGAGGTCACCTCAGACACTCCCAGGTCACACCTGGACACTCCCAGGTACCTCAGACACTCCTAGGTACTCAGGCACTCCCAGGTACACTTCTGATACTCCCAGGTATACCCCTGACTCCCAGGTGCACACCTGACACTCCCAGGTACCTTAACACTCCCAGTACATGAACACTCCCAGTGCCACATCAGACACTCCCAGGTACCTCAGACACTCCAGGTGCTCTGACCTCCCAGGTACAGCTCACCTCTCAGGTACACCTCAGACACTCCCAGGTACACTTCTGACACTCCCAGGTACACCACTACTGCTCTGGGCACACCTCTAACTCTCTGGTTCTCCTCTGACCTCCCAGGTACCTCAGACACTCCCAGGTACATGAACTCCCAGGTACACCTCCGACCTCCCAGGTACATCTCTGACACTCCCAGGTACACCCTGACCTCCCAGGTACACCTCTGAGCACTCCAGGTGCTCCTCTGCCTCCCCTGGTTGCACCAGCACTCCCAGGTACACCTCATACCTCCCAGGTACCTCAGACATTCTCACGTACACCTCTGAACCTCCCAGGTACCCCCTGCCTCCCAGGTACCTCTTGCACTCCCAGGTGCATCTCTGACACTCCCAGGTACATCCTTGCCTCCCAGGTACCTCCAGACACTCCCAGGTACACCTCAGACCTCCCAGGTACACCTCAGACACTCCCAGGTACCCTCAGACACTCCCAGGTACACTTCTGATACTCCCAGGGATACCCTGACACTCCCAGGTACACCTCCAGACATCCAGGTACACCTCTGACACTCCCAGGTACACCTCTAGACACTCAGTTCACACCCCTGACCTCCCAGGTACACCCCGATACTCCAGGTACATCTCCAGTTCTCCCAGGTACACTGGCCTCCAGGTACTCCTCTGACCTCCCTGGTGCCTCCTGACACTCCCAGGTACCTCAGACACTCCCAGGTACACCTCTGACCTCCCAGGTACCTCTGTGACTCCCAGGTACACCTCTGCACTTCCAGTTACACCTCCGACACTCAGTTACACCCAGCCTCCTGGTACATCTCTGCCTCCCAGGTACACCTCTGGCTCAGGTACACCTCTGACACTCCCAGGTACACCTCTGACACCCCCAGGTACACCTCTGACACTGCCAGGTACACCCCTGACACTCCCAGGTACCTCCTGACACTCTGAGGTACACCTCTGACACCCCAGGTGCCTCCTGACCTCCCAGGTCACCTCTGACACTCCAGGTACACCTCTGAAACTCCCAGGTACTCCTCTGATATTCCTGGTACACACCTGACATCCCCAGGTACACCACTGACCTCCCAGGTACACCTCTGGCACTCCCAGGTACCTCTGACCTCCCAGGTACTTCTGACCTCCCAGGTACACCTCAGATACTCACAGGTCCTCCTGACACTCCAGGTACACCTCAGACACTCACAGGTACACCTCTCTACACTCCCAGGTACACCTCCGACCTCCCAGGTACATCTCTGCACTCCCAGGTACACCCCTACACTCCCAGGTACACCTCTGACACTCCCAGGTGCTCCTCTGACACTCCCTGGTACGCACCCACACCTCCCAGGTACACCAATGGCCTCCCAGGTACACCTCTTGCACAGGTACATCTCTGAGCCTCCCAGGTACAACCTTACACTCCCAGGTACACCTCAGACACTGCCAGGTACACCTCAGACACTCCCAGGTACCTCAGACACTCCAGGTACACCCTGACACTCCCAGGTACACTTCTGATACTCCCAGGTACACCCTGACACTCCCAGGTACACCTGACACTCCCAGGTACACCTTGCTCCCAGGTACACCTTAGACACTCCCAGGTACACCTCCAGACACTCCCAGGTACACCACCCTGACATTCCCAGGTACACCTCTGACACTCCCAGGTACACCTCCAGACACTCCAGGTACACTCACTTCCAGGTACTCCTCTGAGCTTCCAGGTACACCTCTCAGCACTCCCAGGTACACCTCTGACACTCGGTACACCTCTGACACTCAGGGTACTCTTCTGACACTCCCAGGTACTCCTCTGACACTCCAGGTACACCTCAGACCTTCTCACGTGCACCTCCTGACACTCCCAGGTACACCACTGACACTCCCAGGTACCTCTTGCCTCCCAGGTACATCTCCCCAGCCTTGGGTACACCTTACACTCCCAGGTACACCTCAGACACTCCCAGGTACACCTCAGACACTCCCAGGTACACCTCAGACACTCCTAGGTACACCTCAGTGCTCCCAGTACCTTCTGATGCTCCCGGTACCCCCTGACTCTCCCAGGTACACCGCTGACACTCCCAGGTACCGCTAACACTCCCAGGTACACCTGGTGCTCCCAGGTACCATCAGACACTCCCAGGTACACCTCAGACCTCCCAGGTACAACTCTGACACTCCCAGGTACAGCTCACACACTATCAGGTACACCTCAGACACTCCCAGGTACACTTCTGACACTCCCTGGTACACCACTGACACTCCCAGGTACACCTCTAACACTCTCAGTTCTCCTCTGACACTCCCAGGTACACCTCAGACACTCCCAGGTACATGGGCACTCCCAGGTACACCTCCGACACTCCCAGGTACATCTCTGACACTCCCAGGTACACCCCAACCTCCCAGGTACACCTCTGCAGCCTCCCAGGTGCTCCTCTGACACTCCCTGGTACGCACCTGGCCCTCCCATGTACACCTCATACACTCCCAGGTACACCTCAGACATTCTCACGTACACCTCTGACCTCCCAGGTACACCACCCCAGCCTCCCAGGTACACCTCTTGCACTCCCAGGTATCCTCTGACCTCCCAGGTGCATCACTTATACTCCCAGGTACACCTCAGACACTCCCAGGTACACCTCAGACTCCCAGGTACACCTCAGACACTCCCAGGTACACCTCAGACACTCCCAGGTACACTTCTGATACTCCCAGGATACCCCTGACACTCCCAGGTACACCTCCAGGCACTCCCAGCTACACCTCTGACCTCCCAGGTACACCTCAGACACTCTCAGTTACACCCCTGACACTCCCAGGTACACCCCGATACTCCCAGGTACATCTCCAATTCTCCCAGGTACCTCTGACACTCCCAGGACTCCTCTGACACTCCCTGGTTCACCTCTGACCTCCAGGTACCTCAGACCTCCCAGGTACTCTCTGACACTCCCAGGTACACCTCTGACTCCCAGGTACACCCTCGACACTTCCAGTTACACCTCCGACACTCCCAGTTACACCCTGACACTCCTGGGTACATCTCTGACACTCCCAGGTACACCTCTGGCACTCCCAGGTACACCTCTGACACTCCCAGGTACACCTCTGACACCCCCAGGTACACCTCTGACACTGCCAGGTACACCCTGAGCACTCCAGGTACCTCTGACACTCTGAGAACACCTCCTGACACCCCAGGTACCTCCTGACCTCCCGGTACTCTGACACTCTCAGGAACACCTCTCGAAACTCCCAGGTACTCCTCTGATATTCCTGGTACACCTGACCTCCCAGGTACACCACCGACACTCCCAGGTACACCTCTGGCACTTCCAGGTACACCTCTGACACTCCCAGGTACAAGTCTGACACTCCCAGGTACCTCAGATACTCACAGGCACACCTCTGACCTCCCAGGTACACCTCAGACACTCCCAGGTACACCTCTCACCTCCCAGGTACACCTCCGACACTCCCAGGTACATCTCTCTGACACTCCCAGGTACACCCCTGACCTCCCAGGTACACCTCTGGCACTCCCAGGTGCTCCTCTGACACTCCCTGGTACCTGACACTCCCAGGTACCTCTGACCTCCCAGGTACACCTCTTGCCTCTCCCAGGTACATCTCTGACCTCCCAGTTACAACACTTACACTCCCAGGTACACCTCGAACACTGCCAGGTACCTCAGACACTCCCAGGTACACCTCAGGCCTCCCAGGTACACCTCCTGACCTCCCAGGTACACTTCTGATACTCCCAGGTATACCCCTGACACTCCCAGGTACACCGCCAGCCTCCCAGGTACACCTGCTGCTCCCAGGTACACTTATGACACTCCCAGGCACACCTCAGACCTTCCCAGGTACACCACTGACATTCCCAGTACACCTGACACTCCCAGATACACCTCAGACACTCCCAGGTACACCTCTGACACTTCAGGTACTCCTCTGGGCTTCCAGGTACACCTCTGACACTCCAGGTACACCAGCCAGGCACTACCAGGTACACCTCTGACACTCCGAGGTACTCTTCTGACGCTCCAGGTACTCCTCTGACACTCCCAGGTACACCTCTGACACTCCCTGGTACATACCTGACACTCCCAGGTACCACTGACACTCCCAGGTACACCTCTGGCCTCCCAGGTACACCTCTGACCTTTCTTGGTACAACTCTGGCTCCCAGGTACAGCTCCAGACACTATCAGCTACACCTCTGACACTCCCAGGCACACCTCTAGGCCTCCCAGGTACTCTGACCTCCCAGGTACACCTCTGGCCTCCCAGGTACCTCTTACCTCCCAGGTACACCTCAGACACTCCAGGTACACCTCCGACCTCCCAGTTACACCCCTTGACACTCCCAGGTGCACCTCTGCAGTTACACCCCTGACACTCCCAGGTACACCTCCTGACACTCCCAGGTACACCTCTGATACTCCCAGGTACCTCCTGACACTCCAAGGTACACCTCTGACCTCCCAGGTACACCTCTGACACTCCCAGGTGCTCCACTGACGTTTCCTGGTACCTCTGGCCTCCCAGGTACACGCCCAACACTCCCAGGTACACCTCTGACACTCCCAGGTACACTCTCTGACCTCCCAGGTACCTCTGACTCTCAGGTACCTCTGACACTCCCAGGTGCACACTGGCCTCCCAGGTACCGCTGACACTGCCAGGTACACCTCTGACACTCCATCACACCTCAGCACATCCAGGTACACCTCAGACACTCCCAGGTACACCTCGGACCTCCCAGGTACACCTCTGACACTCCGGTACACCGCTGACTCCCCAGGTACTGTGACCTCCCAGGTACCTCCGACACTCCCAGGTACATCTCTGACCTCCCAGGTACACCCCTGACACTCAGGTACACCTCTGAGCCTCCCAGGTGCTCCTCTGACCTCCTGGTACACGCACTGACACTCCCATCACACACCTCATACCTCCCAGGTACACCTCAGACATTCTCCGTACACCTCTGGCCTCCCATTCCCTGGCCTCCCAGGTACACCTCTTGCACTCCCAGGTACATCTCTGACCTTCCCAGGTACATCACTTGCTCTCCCCAGGTACACCTCAGGCCTCCCAGGTACCTCAGACACTCCCAGTGCACCTCTAGACACTCCCAGGTACACCTCAGGCCTCCCAGGTACACTTCTGATACTCCCAGGTACCCCTGACACTCCCAGGTACACCTCCAACACTCCCAGCCTCCCCAGCCTCCCAGGTCACCTCAGACACTCTCAGGTACACCCCTGACCTCCCAGGTACACCCCGATACTCCCAGGTACATCTCCAATTCTCCCAGGTACCTCTGACCTCCCAGGACTCCTCTCAGCACTCCTGGTTCCTCTGACACTCCCAGGTACACCTCAGACACTCCCAGGTACTCCTCACTTCCCAGGTACACCTCTGAACTGCTCCCAGGTACACCTCTGACACTTCAGTTACACCTCCGACACTCCCAGTTACCCCTGACACTCCTGGGTACATCTCTGACCTCCCAGGTGCACCTCTGGCACTCCAGGTACCTCCTGACCTCCCAGGTACACCTCTGACACCCCCAGGTGCACCTCTGACACTGCCAGGTGCACCCCTGACACTCCCAGGTACACCTCTGACACTCAGGAACACCTCTGACACCCCAGGTACCTCCTGACCTCCCAGGTACACCTCTGACACTCTCAGGAACACCTCTGAAACTCCCAGGTACTCTCTGATATTCCTGGTACACACCTGACCTCCCAGGTACACCACTGACACTCCCAGGTACCTCTGGCCTTCCAGGTGCCTCTGACCTCCCAGGTACAGTCCCCGACTCCCAGGTACACCTCAGATACTCACAGCACACTCTGACCTCCCAGGTACACCTCAGACACTCACAGGTACACCTCTCACACTCCCAGGTACACCTCCGACACTCCAGGTACATCTCTGACACTCCCAGGTACACCCTGGCCTCCCAGGTACACCTCTGACACTCCCAGGTGCTCTCTGACACTCCCTGGTACGCACCTGACTGCTCCAAATACCTCAATGACACTCCAGGTACCTCTTGCACTCAGCAATACGTAACCCCCTAG
>NW_024726978.1:0-3424 GCF_018991925.1 Homarus americanus
ATGACTAAATTTTACACCATCAGATGTAAACACTAACGCCACCATCCTTTGAGATACAGTGCGCTATATTTTTTACATCACTTGAAACTTCTACAATCACTATTCTATCATTCATTGACATACATAAAAATAAATAGAATAAACCATACACTTATTATGCATGTTTACTAAATTATCGATTCACATCCGTACCAGAGCAAATTCTCCATTGACATTAGTGTACATACTTATCGTGGTGGATCCGTATTAGTGCTTGTGTGTCGTCAGATGAACATCCTCAGGTAAAAAAACTTGTATCTTTGTATAAATATTTGCGTCTGTTCTACGATAATACAAGAGGGTTGGAATGTTCCTGTAAAGTACTTACAGTATTATGTTTTGATATGAGATGCGGTGGGTACAGGAGGCGGAGGGGGGATGTACTTTGTGAAATTGATGAAGTCTATGATTTGAGGGTGTGTGTGTGTGTGTGTTTGGTTGGTAAGGATCGTTCAGAAGCTGGAAATTATATTACAGTATATAAATTGCGTCTCGTCTGTTTAAAAAAGACGTGGTACACGCGTAGAGTGCTTGAGGTCAGGTGTCTGTCTATTTTGGCTGTCTGTAAATTGGTGTTACTGTTGCCTTGTTTTAATGGTGGGGTGGAAGCTGGTTCATTCAAGTACCATGTCGTGTAGGGAATTGGTGATAGTGGTGGTTGGTGGTGATAGTGGTGGGTGGTGATAGTGGTAAAAGTGATAGTGGTGGTGGTGGGTGGTGATAAAGGTGATAGTGGGGTGATAGTGGTGGAGGTGATAGTGGTGTGGGTGATAAGTGGTGGTGGTGGGTGGTGATAGTGGTGGTGGGTGGTGATAGCGTGGTGGTGGGTGATAGTGGTGGTGATGGATGGTGGTGGAACTGAATATGCAGGTTACAGTCCTCCAACCCAGGATGGGGTGGTCTTGTGGGCCCTAATGCAGCCGTAGGACAGCTGCAACGTGGACAGGAGCAGCGTCACTGGTAGCCGAGACATGAAGATCGATAGCGTTAATAGGGCCGAAGTGTAGTTAGTGCCTCTTAACAGGTGGTTAATAGTCGTTCAGGATCACCAACGCGGCGTTTGGCTGACCAGTATGTTGTGATCTGTGAAGGCGACTAGCAGTTCCCCAGGAGGCCTGTTTATTTCTCCATTCTATGGGCGGGTATCGACCTGATAGTGTTATTGTGTGTGTGTGTGTGAGAGAGAGAGAGAGAGAGGCACGCGTGTTTGTCTGCAGGAAAGTGACTGGTGACTGCCGTGCCTTGGTGTTAATAACAGGGAAGTGTGGGAGAGGGAGGAGTTCATGACCGGGTAAGGACCTAATGTTGGTGGGAGAGTGGTGGTGGAGGTGTAGAGAAGGAGAGAGAGGGGGGGGAGGGAAAGCAACACACACACAAACCTACAGTCTCGTTGTCGTGCCAATATCACCCCATCGTTCTGTATATATGACATATGCATGACTCGCTGCCTTTGGTGTCTTTTGTGGTGTAAACGTGTGATTTGATTAGAGTGATTAATGTGAGGACAAAGGCAGATGGATACAAGAAGGGATCAAGTGAAATCTTGCATTCTCTCCCCCTCCTTCCCCCTCACCCCTCCTCCTCCCACCCCCATCTCTCCACTCCCCCTTCCTCCCATCACCTCCACCATCTCCTCCCACCCCCCTCCTCCCACCCCATCTCCTCCCCCCATCTCCTCCACCCCCATCTCCTCCCCATCTCCCCCTTCCCCTCCCATCACCTCCACCCCCATCTCCTCCCCACCCCCCATCTCCTCCCACTCCCATCTCCCTCCCATCTCCTCCCACCCCCACATCTCCCACACCCCATCTCCTCCCACATCTCCTCCCACCCCTCACCTCCCACCTCACCTCCCACCCCATCTCCACCGCCCCTACCCCCTCATAGCACAGGTGTTACGTCGTCAGGGAGAACAAGGGCCTTTTGTTTAAATATTTGTTTAGTAATGCGTGATAATGTGTGTGTGTGTGTGTGTGCTGAAGGTTAGTGCGGTGTGGTGCTGGAGGTGTTGGTAGGTATGCCAGATCACTTTATTGCCTGTAACACTGTAATTTCCCTTTGATGTATCGTTACATTGGGTCCTACAGGCTATATTGCTTGTAATACCACTGTAATTCTCTCTGTTGCCTCGTTACAGTGGGTCATATTGCTGTATGTTACTGTATTATAACCGGTTTGTATTATTGGTGTTCTGGTGGCCCATATTTTTTGTTGTTGTTTTGGTGTTAGTTTTTTTATTTGTGTATTTTTACTTCGTATTCTTTGTGTGTGTGTGTGTGTGTGTGTTAACCAAAGAGAGAGAGAGAGAGAGAGAGAGAGAGAGAGAGAGAGAGAGAGAGAGATTTTATAGAAAAAGCTGTAGAAGGTTTTAAAATAACACGGGAGTAAACATAGTGTTGACCATCAGCTGTGTGGACCACGTTGGTGAGACAATGTTTACTTACTCGAGAAAAGGTGGTCATTGGTCGGATTAATTCAGGTATAAACACACGTAAAGAATTAGAATGAATGGTTAAAACACATAAATACTTTGAATAAATGGTTAAAACTCATATAAAGAGAATTGGAATAAATGGTGTAGCTCCCCCCCCCTTACCCCCAACACAGGAAAAAATGGACAAACGTGACAGTATTGGCTCAAAGCTTTGTTAGTTTATAATAAAACAAAACATTACTTACTAGTGTTTAAAGTTTATCAGTGACTGGTTTGAGTATTGCATCACCCGCGTAAGGTTATCTGGAGTGATTGTAAATATTGTATAAAGATTAATTTACCTGTTTGATCTCTGTCTTAGTTGTAAATAAAGATAATTAAAACTAGATAATGATTGGTTAATGTCTTGATCGGTTAATGCAGTGGTTCACAACCTGGCCCCACGGGAGCCACGGCAAGAATTTACGGGAGCCACGGCGAGCTGTTATAAATTGTACGTATCCAAATAATGTTGGGAATCTGAATTAAACAAAACTTGTATTACTTATTTTTACTTGGCAGAAGAGAATTTTCATTCTTTTTTTGTCATTTTGTTTAATCATAACAATACAATTTTAATATTTACATACTACTCTGGTGCCAATTTTTTTTTTACGAATTATTTAAGATTTCATAGGTCCAGTCCTCTTGCCTTTTTCAACTACCTATTTATGCGAATCTGGTTTCTCCACCCTTCTACATATAAAGAGTAAAAGCCGGAACCGACTGGATGTGGACCCGGACATGAGATGTGCATTGTCAGTGACACAACCTCGGATCAGTCACCTGACTGAAAGGAAACAATGTCAGCCTTCCCATTGAGCTGTGACAAAATATGCAGAGGTCATATGAACTTTTTCCCAACCAAATTCAAGTTTGCTGTGAGTCTTGTCTAGTAGTCACTCAGAACTT
>NW_024726979.1:0-12403 GCF_018991925.1 Homarus americanus
CTGAATCCATCTCAAGCAAAAGATCTCACCAAGTTATTATCAACATTTCCTAAAGTCACATCAGACCTCCCAGGGTTTTGCAATATACTTAAACATGATATTAAGCTAATCTCAGATGATGTACAACCCATTAGGCAATCAGCCTATCGACTAAATCCACAAAAAAAAGAGATTATGGAAAAGGAGGTAGATTTTTTGTTAAAACATAACTTAGCTGAGCCTAGTACCTCCCCCTGGGCTTCACCTTGTCTTCTCATTCCAAAACCCAATGGCACTTTTCGTTTCTGTACCGATTATCGTAAAGTGAACCAGGTCACTGTCTCAGACTCCTACCCTTTACCTTTGATTGAAGATATTATAGACAGCATAGGCTGTGCCAAATTTATCAATCGGTGGACTTATTGAAGGATATTGTAAGGGGACTCGCGGATAGGAGCCAAAATAATCTACGGCATTTATATCCATTGATCTTTTCAATATTTGGTTGGCGTTTGGCTTTTTCCTAATGCTCCGGCCACATTCAGAAAGACATCAACTTCCTAATTTCAGGACCTAGGTGGGGCGTTACGCCTACCTGGATGACCTGGTGGTAGTGTCAGACAGCTGGGGCGAACATCTGGTGCGTTTGGAGATACTGTTTTGCGACTGCAAGACTGGATGCCATGACTTCTGTCCGTCTGCTTTTGGCTGGGCCTCGGCCTGACTTACCTGCGGGACATATCGTTGGGCATGGTATGGTGAGACCCAAGGACGCAAACGTTAGAGCCATCTTGTCCTTCCCCACTCCAAGGACGAGGAAGGAACTCCTGCGCTTCCTGGGGATGTGCGGCTACTACCATCGGTTCTGCAGTAACTTCTCCAGCGTGGCCGGACCCCTTACAGACCTTACCAGTTCTGCGGTCCCTTACATCTGGAACCAGAGGTGCGACCAGTCTTTCCACCGCCTCAAAGTCTTCCTTGCCTCCAAGCCTGTAGTCCACCCCCCTGACTACACCTTGCCCTTCCATCTGCAAATCGACGCTAGCGGTGTCGGAGTGGGGGCTGTGCTCCTACAACCCGACCCAACCACTAATGTCCTTCACCCTGTGGCATACTACTCCGCCAAGTTGAAAAAACATCAGACCAACTACTCGACCATAGAGAAGGAGGCCCTGGCTCTGGTGTTGGCAATAAAAAAGTTTGAATGTTACCTCCAGTCTTGCCCACAAGCAACCCTAGTCTTCACCGACCATAACCCACTCACGTTCATCCAACCTGATTGCAGACTCCTTATCCCGAGCTCCAGTGAAAATGCAGCAGCTACTCTCCAGACGCACCAGGTGATCACCTCCTTCGCGCCCGCGCTACGGAGGTCTTTGGAGGGGGGGTGTTACGAACCCCTCCACCCAGCACTACGAACCACGCCATCTATTGTCCTGATCTACCTACCCAGCACCCCGAGCAACGCCATCTAGGGACGAGACACGAGTATGACTCGTCTTAGTTACCACTCCGAGGTTTCCCTTCTCCATATCCTGGGTTGCGTCACCTCCTCAGTCTTCTTTGTCAGCTCCAATTCGAGGAGAGGGCACTTGGCTCTGGGAAGTGACCACAGGATCATCTATCCTCTAAACCTACATGCAGTGACTACCTACCGTCTTCTACAATACTCAGCCTTACTCGTCAGCCATCTCAGCTCCTCACTTAAGTACATGTATCTTGTATTACTTCCCCACGTCCACTTGCTTCAAGATTGTTTTATGTTTTATTAATATGTATATAATGTTAATGTTTAGGTTAAGTTTGGTTAAGGGTAATTTATAAGCTGAATATTTTGTTAATGGATTTATGGTACTTTATTATATACAACGAAAACTCGCATCCTTTGTCTACCCTTTTATAGTCCGATTGTCTTTGTTTTTTGTTTTTTTGTTACCTGTTGGGATCTGGGTAGACGTATAACTATATTCTAAATCCCCAACTCGTAACAGCAAGGTACTACAGATAGGGAAGACGAATACAAACGTTAAGTATAAACTAGGTAACACGGAAATAGAAAACTCAGTTTGTGAAAAAAATCAAGGTGTATTTGTTGCCCATGACTTGGAAACCTAGAAACAATGTCTTCAGTAGCGTTCGCTTAGGAGCAAACAAGTTCTTGGGTTCATATGCTCTAGGTCTGTGAGTATTAACAGAACTGCTGGCGTTATCTTGAAACTTTACTAGCATTAGGTGAGGGCCACACATGGATTATGCGGTTCAGTTCTGGTGTCCTTATTATAGAATGGACGCCAGATTCTTTTGGAGAGAGTACAAAGAAAAATGACAAAAATGATCCATAATATTAGAAACCTTCCATATGAAGAAAGACTGAAAAGCTTAGGCTTACATTCATTAGAGAGGCGTAGAGTTAGGGGAGATATGATAGAGGTGTACAAGTGGGTAAGTGGGATTAACAAGGGTAAAATGGAAGATGTTCTGAAGCTCAGTAATAACGAAATAACTAGAACAAATGGCTTTAAATTAGATAAATTCCGATTCAGAAAGGATGTAGGCAAGCACTGGTTTGGTAATAGAGTTGTGGATATGTGGAATAGGCTACCGAGTGCTATAGTAGGATCGGGGACGCTAGGGAGCTTCAAGACGAAGTTGGATAGGCACATGGAAGTGCTGGGATGAGTGTGAAAGGGATCTGCCCTGTATGGGCCAGTCGGCCTCCTGCAGTATCCCACTTTCTTATGTTCTTATGTTCTTATGTTCACCTCACAATCTTTACTACATCTCACCTCACAATCTTCACTACATTTCACTTCACAATCTTCACTACATCTCACTTCACAATCTTCACTACATCTCACTTCACAATCTTCACTACATCTCACTTCACAATCTTCATCCACTTCTAAAATCTTCCTCCTTCTCCAGATTCTAATCTTCACCACATCTCACTTCACAATCTTCACTACATCTCACTTCACAATCTTCACTACATCTCACTTCACAATCTTCACTACATCTCACTTCACAATCTTCACTACATCTCACTTCACAATCTTCATTACATCTCACTTCACAATCTTCACTACATCTCACTTCACAATCTTCACTACATCCCACTTCACAATCTTCACTACATCTCACTTCACAATCTTCACTACATCCCACTTCACAAACTTCACTACATCTCACTTCACAATCTTCACTACATCTCACTTCACAATCTTCAATACATCTCACTTCACAATCTTCACTACATCTCACTTCACAATCTTTCACTACATCCCACTTCACAATCTTCACCATATCTCACTTCACAATCTTTACTACATCTCACTTCACAATCTTCACTACATCTCACTTCACAATCTTCACTACATCTCACTTCACAATCTTCACTACATCTCACTTCACAATCTTCACTACATCTCACTTCACAATCTTCACTACCTCTCACTTCACAATCTTCACTACATCTCACTTCACAATCTTCACTACATCCCACTTCACAAACTTCACTACATCTCACTTCACAATCTTCACTACATCTCACTTCACAATCTTCAATACATCTCACTTCACAATCTTCACTACATCTCACTTCACAATCTTTCACTACATCTCACTTCACAATCTTCACCATATCTCACTTCACAATCTTTACTACATCTCACTTCACAATCTTCACTACATCTCACTTCACAATCTTCACTACATCTCACTTCACAATCTTCACTACATCTCACTTCACAATCTTCACTACATCTCACTTCACAATCTTCACTACCTCTCACTTCACAATCTTCACTACATCTCACTACACAATCTTCACTACATCTCACTTCACAACCTTCACTACATCTCACTTCACAATCTTCACTACATCTCACTTCACATCTTCACTACATCTCACTTCACAATCTTCACCATATCTCACTTCACAATCTTCACCACATCTCACTTCACAATCCACACCAAATCTCACTTCACAATCTTCACCACATCTCACTTAACAATCTTTACCACATCTCACTTCACAATCTTCACTACATCTCACTTCACAATCTTCACTACATCTCACTTCACAATCTTCACTACATCCCACTTCACAATCTTCACTACTTCTCAATTCACAATCTTCACTCCATCTCACTTCACAATCTTCACTACATCTCACTTCACAATCTTCACTACATCTCACTTCACAATCTTCACTACATCTCACTTCACAATCTTCATTACATCTCACTTCACAATCTTCACTACATCTCACTTCACAATCTTCACTACATCTCACTTCACAATCTTCACCACATCTGACTTCACAATCTTCACTACATCTCACTTCACAATCTTCACTACATCTCACTTCACAATCTTCACTAACACCATCCTTCATCACTACATATAACATCCATCATCACTACTTATAACACCATCCATCATCATCACTACATATAATACTATCCATCATCACTACATATAACACGATCCATCATCACTACATATAACACCATCCACCATCACTACATATAGAACCATCCATCACGACATATAACACCATCCGACATCATTACATATAACACCAACCATCATCACTACATATAACATCATCCATCATCACTACATATAACTCCATCCATCATCACTACATATAACACCATCCATCATCACTACATATAAAACCAACCTATCATCACTACATATAACATCATCCATCATCACTACATATAACACCATCCATCATCACTACATATAGAACCATCCTATCATCACTACATATAATATCATCCATCATCACTACATATAACACCATCCAACATCACTACATATAACACCACCCATCATCACTACATATAACATCATCCATCATCACTACATATAACTCTATCCATCATCACTACATATAACACCATCCAGCATCACTACATATAACACCAACCATCATCACTACATATAACATCATGCATCATCAATATATATATATAACACCATCCATCATCACTACATATATTACCCTCTTATCATCACTACATATAACACCATCCATCATTACTACAATATAACGCCATCCTTCATCACTACATATAACACCATCCATCATCACTACATATTATAACACCATCCATCATCTTTACAAACACCATCCCTCTTTACTATAGTGATAAACAGAGCTTTATTTTGTTGTCAATTTCTTTAAATTCCAACCTTATTAAACCGTAATTCTTTCTGTATGGTCAAATTTTGATTTGACCTCAGTGAGAGAGCTGTTAGTGTCAGTACATCACAATGGTGTTCCGACGCACTGTATCGAAGGTGACTAAGGTGGAGGTGAAGCCTTGCCAGATGAAGGAGAAGGGCCCCCGATCTAACAAACTGCAGACCACAAAACACACTAAGACCCAAAACAACAAGACCCAAAACAACAAGAAGAAGAAGGAAACTACCACTTTCTGCCGTGTACAAAAGGACCAGTACCTGCCATGGGGAGACTACATCTTCACCGGGAAAAAGACACAAAAGAAGCGCTGAACCTACGCTTCTGATATTTAAAAATACTGTAATAAAAAACATATTAATTGATTTTGTTTGTATTATTTATGCTTTTTTTTATTTTCATCTGTAAACATGCTGTTTTGGGAATATATTTTGAGCTCGTAATCTAGCCTGTAACTTACAGGACCTCAACACGATCAACCTGGATATAGTAGTCGCTATTTCCGGATTGCATGAAAAAAAATTAATAATATTTGTTTTAATAATGCTTGTTAGACTTGTTTTATCATAGAATAATGAAGAAAATGTTTTGTACATCAACATACTAAAATACAATATTAGTTTTTTTTTACGACAAGAAGAGGCTTGGCTGTTCTATTTCTCGCTTTATGGAAGAGATGCAGCTTTTGTCTTCTTACAACTTTTCAAGTAATTTGTACCAAAATAGAAGATTTTTATTGTCCACATTTAGGGTATATTTTTTTTTATGACTGAATAAACTTGCAGATAGACCTTATTAATGTGGTATAGCTGTAAATATCCTTCAGTAATGAAATCCAAATATGAGGTCAAGTGAACATTTTTGCTTAGACTCCGCCTTTGTTAGGACCAAGTTATAACAAGTTATTCTGCCAAGTATCCAATAAGTACCCATGACTCAGAGTTAAATAATACCTAACCTAATCTAAGTTCATCAAACTTAATAAAAAAAGTGGGGCAAAAAATAAGTGGTAAAGAAATTTTTTTCTCAGAAAAAGAATTATATTCAGAGGTTTTTTATCCGATACCTTCAGTCGTGATTATTTTGATGCAAAATTAGTAAAATGTATTTAACCCTAACACTACCTCACCTTACCTAATCTTACCTTACCTTATCTAACCTAACCTAATGTTACCTAACCTAACCAAGCCGCAACGCTCATGACACAATTGAGTTCTCTAGAAAGTTTTAATTTCATTTTCTTTTTTTAAAAATACATTTGCAGAGACAACAAACTTTTGATAATTATTTCTCCAACATATCTATAAATCTGTTGATGATATATAAATTTAGGATAGGTTAGGTTTGGTGTGATTAGGATAGGTTAGGCTAGTTTAGGATAGTCTAAGTTAGCTTAGGAAAGGCTAAGTTAGGTTACGATACACTAGGTTAGGTTTTAATCTGCATGATATTTTTACTGAACTTTTAAACGATGTTATAATCCTGGCAGCAGGGTATCGATCACGAAAATAACACTTTGGTAGTTATAACATTTGATAAAGTTTATTATTACTGTAACATGAAACAAATCACTATAGCTGTACTTATCAATCCAGTATTAAATCTGTATTATCTTTGACCATCGCTCATTGGCCAGCTTATCTCTGCACTGTTCTCTGATATAATAAAGTATTGGTGAATGGGAATATTAATCATTTGTGAGTCACTTACTATAAAGGAAACTGTAACGGATTCTATGGACAGTTGGGAATATTTTCACGGAATAAGTCGGAGTAACTCCCCTCTTGCCCAAAAGCGATCCAAGGAGTTAATTCACAGAGCGAAAATCTAGACGAGTCTTCCTTGTTTGTTTTAGGTCATAACAACGAAAAGTTTAATAATGTTTATTACAATGATTCAGGTTTTACTGTAATTCTTCTTTTTTATATTTTTAGTATTTTGTAGATTTTTTTCACCCAGTTCATTTCTTGTTTAGATTCATTATTGCAATTATTTTTATTACAGAGTTGAATTAAAAGTTTATATCTAAGTATTTTACAGCTTCACAAATACTTTTATAAAATGTTGATACACACAGTGGACAGTTTTTAGTTCTTTCTTGTAATACCTCAGTATTACTCTGTTAAATTCTTACCATTTACACCTGACCATTTATTTATTTATTTTACAAATTGTTTAAAGAGAGAACATCACCAGCAGGATACAGATGATGAAGTAAATAGAAGTTTGTAACCTAACCCTACCCCCCACTGCTACCCCTCCCTCTTGTCCCACATTCTTACTCGTCACTCCTACCCCTTACTCCTACCCCTTACTCCCACCCCTTAATCCCACCCCTTATTCCCACCCCTTATTCCCACCCCTTGCTCCCACCCCTTCCTTCTACCCCTTACTTCTACCCCTTACTCCTACCCCTTACTTCTACCCCTTACTTCTACCCCTTACTCCTACCACTTACTCCTACCACTTACTCATACCCCTTACTCCCACCCCTTGCTTCCACCCCTTGCTTCCACCCTCTTACTCGTACCCCTTGCTCCCACCCCTTACTCCTACCCCTTACTGCCACCCCTTACTGCCACCCCTTACTCCCACCCCTTACTCCCTGCCCTTACTCCCACCCTTAATCCCCACCAGTTAATCCCACCCTTGCTTCGCCTTACTCCCACCCTTACTCCCACCCCTTACTCCCACCCCTTACTCCTACCCCTTACTCGCACCCCTTACTCCCACCCCTTACTCCCACACTTACTCCCACGCCTTACTCCCACTCCTTACTCCCACCCCTTACTCCCAACCCTTACTCCCACCCCTTACTCCTACCCCTTACTCCCACCCCTTACTCACACCCCTAACTCCCACCCTTACTCCCACGCCTTACTCCCATGCCTTACTCCCACCCTTACTCCCTACTTACTCCCTTGCTCTGTCTCCTACCCTTACTCCTCACCCTTACTCCCATATACTCCTGCTCCTCCCACCCCTTACTCCCACCCTTATCACCATACTCCCACCCTGCTCCCATGTACTCCCATGTATCCCACCATATCATTATGCTCACCTTATGTTACCCTTATCCCGCCCTATCTGTGTGCTCCCTCCACCCTTACTCACCCTTCTCCCCTTATGCTCCCACCGTGCTCCCATCCTTACTCCCACCCTTGCTCACCCATACTCTGCCTCCACCCTTCCTCCCCACCCATGCTCCCATGTACTCCCACCCCTTACTCCCACCCCTTACTCCCACCCCTTACTCCCACGCCTTACTCCCACCCTTCACTCCTACCCTTCGCTTCTACCCCCACTGTTACCCCACACTACGCTGGTAATTGAAGACATCATACATTTGTTCACTTAGACACCACTTATTATTCAGGACCTAATGGCTATAATATCAGAGTCATTATTCTTAACTCAACTTTATATATATATAAATTGTCAAAAACCTTCACCACAAGAAAGAAAAGAACAGTCGGGTATGGCAGAAAATGTAATAAACGAACATGGAGTAAGACATCAAGCTCCATATTGTAAACAAGATCATCGTCATTGTTTATTTATTGCGAGGAAAAATATTGTTCGCAATATAATTATAAAAACCTTCTGTAATTCATTCTCTTCATTACACTAAAGGTAATGAAGTATATAAAGAAAATAGTTTATAAATTACTAAAATAGAAATACGTATAAAAAAGTAAAATAACATCTATTGATGGAATAGAAAAGAATTATATCGTAAGTGGGTAAAAGATTTCTTGGGTAGGTTTTAGAATACAATAACTGTTTTCTGCATTACACCGATGGTTCCAAGTCAGAAAGTATCCTTAAGTTTTGTGAATCAGTATTTACAGTTTTTCTTAAAGGGTGACTTAAGTTACGGTCACACGATCCCTTTGATGAGCAATTAATTTGGAGCAAGAAATTACGAGTAATTTCTTCCAAATGTGGTCACACGAGTGGCTCTTGGTTCAGTTACTACAGCAAGAAAAAAAAGTTAACGCCGCTGTGCGAGTAGAAGGGAGACGGAACATCACAACAACAATGCAGACGACGCAGCAGCTATCCTTGGTATTATTGTTATTATTAAAAAGAAATGAGAGAAAGTGAAGAAAAACTATTGGGGACTCGTAAGTGGCCGGCGAGGAGGAGGAACGAGTGTTTAATATAGACTGGTTCAACTATCGTAGTTACAGTAGGGAGGGTTGTTAGTGTGTGGAGAATGACCGGCTGTATGGGCTTGTGTTTTGTAAACAAACACGCCAAAACACCACCCAAATAATAAACTCAGTGTGTCGTAAAAACTGTTTGTGCATTTTATACATAATGTTATTGATCTATGTTATATATAGCCAAGGTAAATACTCGATAAATAAGCTTCGTGTCATTAAATATGGTATTAACCGGGTTTTGAACCGATAATCTTGCTCGAAATAGTCAAGAAATTGACTATCACGATTATCAATAAAAATGCTTCAAAAACTTGCTCGAATTTCTCGAAAATTGCTCGAAATAACTTTCCGGCAAGAAATTGCTAAAAAAAAATGCGCCCATGTGACCAGTGCTTTAAGAATTGTATGATATCCTCATGGCAATGGAAACACACACACACACACACACTCACCCCATACACAGTCACACACTCACCATGCACAATCACACACACCCATACACACACCGTACATGCACAAACCCTACACACACATACACACACACACACACACACACACACCATACATACACACACCATACACATACACACACCATACACACATACACACACACACACACACACACCATGCACACACCATACAAACAAACAAACACACACCATATACACACACACACACACACACAATGCACACACACACACCATGCACACTCACACACACACACACCATGCACACTCACACCATGCACACACACACACTAATTGTTTTAATTTAGTTCTTGGAACTCTTAAGTGGCAGCGCTTGATGTAAACACTTCTTGGCATTTTCTGTTTTTCTAGTAGCAGGTATACACACAGATGTAATATGAAAAAATAAATTATGAATTCTGTCCAGGGAAGTGTTGTGAATATGACCTTGAGATAACACTTGTGTTAAGTGTGAATTTCCCTGTCTAGTGATATGTCCAACTACTACTCTGGGCCGCGAGACAGTGGTAGTGATTACAGATTGCCCACGAGGGGGCTAGTTTATTGGGCACCCCCTTACATCCTGTGCAAGGTGAAGCGCAGAAGCGTTTGCAGTGCCCAACTGGGAAGCATGCGGAGTTCATGCTTGCCTTTATGACTCATGCATTAAGGGCGTAAAAGGCCTGAAGGGTCATGGGTTTTGTCAGCAAGTTACATAAAGTGACAATGATGAGTGTGTGTGGGGAAAATTCCCGGTACAATTTATCTGTTTATGGCAAAGTGTGGCAGGTCCCTATTAATGTGAGCGGTGTTTACTGAATCAGCTGACCCTGGCTCGACCTTTTGAGAGACGCAAGCCAAGTGATCTAAGAGTCGTGAATAACATGGTGAATTACTTGGTGTTATTCATTTGGGTGAATATTTGTATAAATCAAAGGTGCTGTCATACACACACACACACACACACCACACGTGGCACACCACCAACACACAGTTTCTGAGAAGGAGTTTGAGATTGTATTTAACGAAGTCTTAACTGGGAAAATGTTGTATGGCTTTTGTTATGGGGTAAGTTCTGGCGTGAACATTAAGACTATTTTCATAATTTTTTGTAACTAATATTTTTATCTGCCTGGTACAATTATTTATTAATTTGTATTGTAAGTTATGTCTTGATAGTCGATGTAATGTAACAATTTATTTTTTGTGTTAATGTTCATATAGATTGGTTCAGTGTTGCGGCTCTGACTCGTCAACGATGTTAATAAGCTCTTGAGTACATACTGCTGGTGAAACTATGTTATATTAACAACACGACAGACAAGTACTATAATACCTTAACATTTAACAATAATTCAGCCTTAATTTAATTTTTTCACCAACTTAAGACACATAACCGAGAAGGAAGTAAGACGGGCAACATAACGCGGGATATCGTGGCTTCACTAAGTGCAAATTATGGAACTTGAGATAACACATTATGGGAAAATGAGAGCCCTGCTAAGTGGTTCTCCTCAACATGGACGCAAACATCAGATGGACAAAGAAACAGAAGAACCCCGGATATACATTCATTTATTCTACAAAAAAGTTACGTAAACGAGCGTTAAATACGTTTAAGTAATCACAGTTTACGAAGCTGAAGTCGAGATATTAGAAGATGAAGAAGACTTTAGCATATCAGTATACCCCACGACCGGCGCCAGGATGTTAAGTGTGCCATCAGGGTATATTAGCGCTGAAAGACGGGTGCTATCGTGGTATATTAGCATACCTTCACCCTGAATGGTATATCAAAAAGTACAGGATTTACTTCACAGATATTTAGTTATATCTATCGGTATATTATATAAATTATATCAATATATCTGTGTATACCAAATATAGCATCAGAGTATATCACCGTTTGCCATCATATTCTCTAAATAACCTCAAAGTATACCCCCGAATGTTTAATATCATACACTATAAATGACACTGTAGTATGTTAGTATATAATCAGGGTATAACATAAATAATATCAGCATTGTTTAGAATATCATATATATTAAGCGTGAGGAATGGATGTATATGATTCAATATATCACAGTTACATAAAGCGGTATGTCAGCTCATCAGCATATCACTAGAATGACATCAGAGTATAGAACACTATACTCCAATAAATACTGTCAGGTATCTAAGTATATCAGGGTAATCACTGAGAAGTGTCAGAACATATCAGCATATTCCTTGACTGGTAACAAAGCATATCAACATACTCAAAGTATAATCAATGTCTCCGGAATAAACAAGCCAGTGACAGCAGCATATATTTCTGAAAATCAGCTGTGAAATATGTTCAGAACAGCCCAAAGTATACTATAATACTAAGCAACATTTGAAATATACCAGTATACTTCTTAACAGTCAGGGAAAAAATCATTATACAGATTAGTGTCCTCGAAGCAGATCAACTTGTCTCCTGCTTTCTGGGGACCCATTAGTGGCATATCAGTATATCCAAAGAGACACATCCGAGTATATTACCATATATCCCAAGTGCCATGAAGGAATATCAACATACCTGAGTA
>NW_024726980.1:0-16099 GCF_018991925.1 Homarus americanus
ATCACCAGTTTAGCCATAGCGATAAAAGAGAGAAAACTTTTGAATGTGAGTTTTGTAATAAAAAATATTTTTGGCCGGGAAGCCTGACTACCCATAGATACACGCATAGTGATGATGAGAAAAGAGAGAAAACTTATAAATGCAAATCAAAGGAAACTTTTGAATGTGAGTTTTGTAATAAGAAATATTATAGGCAAACTGACCTGAATAGACACAGTTATAAACATCAGCAGATATCCTCATTTTGCTGTAATATATGTGGAAAGAATTTAAATAGTAAACAAAGCCTTCGCCATCACCAGTTTAGCCATAGTGATAAAAGAGAGAAAACTTTTGAATGTGAGTTTTGTAATAAAAAGTATTTTTGGCCAGGAAGCCTGACTAGTCATAGATACACGCATAGTGATGATGAGAAAAGAGAGAAAACTTTTAAATGTGAGTTTTGTAGTAAGAAATATTATTGGCAATCTAACCTGAATGAACACAGAAAAACACACATACAGGAGACAACACATATATCCCCACCATCACCACCATCACTACCAGAGGACGAGGAGTATAACGACAAGTGCAAAATACCTGATGATGGAGTTGATGTAGTAAAGGAGGAATGGGAGGATTTAGATTTTTTAAAATCACATATATCCCCACCATCACTACCAGAGGACGAGGAGGATAACGACAATTGCAAATTACCTGATGATGGAGTTGATGTAGTAAAGGAGAAATGGGAGGATGTAGATTTTCCTGATATAGTGAAGGAGGAAGAAGAGAAGGAATTTGAGGATGTAGATTTCCCTGCAGTGATGGATGAGAGTCACAGCTCTTTGGAATGTAAGTTTTATAATAAAAAATGTTCTTGGCTGGGAAATCTGGTTCATAGAAAAATACACATATCCCCAACACCACCACCACCACCACCACCACCACCACCACCACCACATTGCAAAATACTGGAGTTAATGTAGTAAAGGAGGAGGAATATGAGGATGTAGATTTTTCTGCTGTAGTGAAGGAAGAAGAGGAAGAATTTGAAGAAGAGAAGGAATTTGAGAATGTAGATTTTCATGATTTAGTGAAGGAAGAAGAGGAGGAATTTGAGGATGTAGATTTTCCTACAGTGATGGATGAGAGTCAGAGCTCTTTGGAATGTAAGTTTTATAATAAAAAATATTCTTGTCCGGGAAACTTGGTTCATAGAAAAATACACATATCCCCAACACCACCACCACCACCACCACCACCACATTGCAAAATACTTGATTATGGAGTTAATGTAGTAAAGGAGGAGGAATATGAGGATGTAGATTTTCCTGCTGTAGTGAAGGAAGAAGAGGAAGAATTTGAGGATGTAGATTTTCTTGATGTAGTGAAGGAAGAAGAGGGGGAATGGGAGAAGAGGTGAAGGATATTTGTATTTTTTATTTATTTCATTTTCATAACAGAAATGTATAAAAGTATTGGTAATAACAACAATAAAAATGTACTCATATACTAACTTTTAATAATAAAACAAAAATACCACCCACACGCACTAGTAAAGAAAAACTTGAAACCCCCGTAGGTAAAGTTTTCATGTGGCGGGCGGGCGAAAAGTAGTTAAATAGTTATAAGTAACAGCAACCTTCCCCACCTCCAGTTGCGTCATAGCTCGAAATCTGTTTATGTAGATTTTCCTGCTGTAGTGAAGGAAGAAGAGGAAGGATTTGCGGATGTAGATTTTCCTGGTATAGTGAAGGAAGAAGAGGGAGAATGAGAGAAGAGATGAAGGAGGAATGTAATCTATACTTGTATGTATAAAAGTACTGTGTAACAGTATCAACTCATGTACAACCAACAACAATAAAAATGTTACCATACTATACAAAACAAAATACACTATTTTAGATTTCCTACCATAGTGATGGCGAAAAGTAGTTAAATAGTTATAAGTAACAGCAACCTTCCCCACCTCCAGTTGCGTCATAGCTCGAAATCTGTTTATATATAGAGAGGAGTAAATTGTTTGTTGACTAGTAGACTGGCTACAGACGAATTGTAAAGTTAGACAAGTGTGGTAAAAGTAGAACTTAATGGAGAAACTTGCCTTAATATACACCTGTCCTGAATATACACACACAGAAGGAGAAAGAATTTAAGTAGACACCTGTTGTTGCTGCTTCATAATTATGGATGAACACAAAAAAAACACACAAGAAGGAAAATTTCGCTGTAACGTATGTGACAAGAATTTAAGTAGTAAAGGATATCTTCGTAAACACCTGTTACTGCTCCATAGTGATTATGATAATGAGAAAAGAGAGAAAACTTTTAAATGTGAGTTTTGTAATAAGAAATATGTTTGGCCGGGAAACCTGGTTGTACATAGAAAAATACACACACAAGAGGAAAAGTTTCGCTGTAGTGTATGTGGCAAGATTTTAGGTAGTACAAGGAGCCTTCACGAACACCTGTTGATCCACGGCGAGAAAAGAGAGAAAACTTTTAAATGTGAGTTTTGTAATAAGAAATATTATTGGCAAACTAACCTGAATGAACACAGAAAAACACACATACAGGAGACAAAACGCTGTAATATATGTGGAAAGAATTTAAGTAATATAAGGAACCTTAGTCGCCATCATCAGTTGCATCTTAGATCAAAGAAAACTTTGGAATATGAGTTTTGTAATAAAAAATATTCTCGGCCGGACAACCTGGTTGAACATAGAAAAATACACACACAAGAGGAAAAGTTTCGCTGTAGTGTATGTGGCAAGATTTTAGGTAGTACAAGGAGCCTTCACAAACACCTGTTGATCCACGGCGGCAGATCTAAGAAAACTTTTGAATGTGAGTTTTGGTTTTGTAATAAAAAATATTCTTGGTCGCAAGCCCTGGTTAAACATAGAAAAACACATATATCCCCACCATCACTACCAGAGGACGAGGAGGATAACGACAATTGCAAAATACCTGATGATGGAGTTGATGTAGTAAAGGAGGAATGGGAGGATGTAGATTTTCCTTATATAAAAGAGGAGGAATTTGAGAATGTAGATTTTCATGATGTAGTGAAGGAAGAAGAGGAGGAATTTGAGGATGTAGATTTTCCTACAGTGATGGATGAGAGTCACAGCTCTTTGGAATGTAAGTTTTATAATAAAAAATATTCTTGGCCGGGAAACCTGGTTCATAGAAAAATACACATATCCCCAACATCACCACCACCACCACCACCACCACCACCACCACCACATTGCAAAATACTTGATTATGGAGTTAATGTAGTAAAGGAGGAGGAATATGAGGATGTAGATTTTCATGATGTAGTGAAGGAAGAAGAGGAAGAATTTGAGGATGTAGATTTTCTTGATGTAGTGAAGGAAGAAGAGGGGGAATGGGCGAAGAGGTGAAGGATATTTGTATTTTTTATTTATTTCATTTTCATAACAGAAATGTATAAAAGTATTGGAAATAACAACAATAAAAATGTACATATACTTAGTTATACAATCTAATGAGGAATGTATACTGTTGAATTTTTTTATTATTACAATGTATCTTTTAAACTATGTACCAAAAGCAAAAAATAATAAAAAATGTACCCTATACCAACTTTTAATAACAAATATCCTTTATTTTTTGGGCAGTGTTTGGTAATACCTAAAATGCTTTTTTAAATAAATTGTAATTCTTATTACTTTGTATTATGTAAAAAAAGATTTTATATTTTTATATTATTATAATAATACTATATAAGAGTATTAGACTAATAATAGTATTTTTTTATTTTTCTACAAATTGCATGCAAGAATTAGGTATTTGCATGCCTTCCTGGTATTCACCAGTTACTGCCACGACGAGGATTATATTATGACCGCCCTGAGAAAAACACACACACAGGAAGAAAAATTTCGTTGTAACGTATGTGACAAGATTTTAAGTAGTACACAGAACTTTAGTCAACACCTGTTGCTACTCCATAGTGATGAAAACTTGAAAACCTTTAAATGTGAGTTTTGTAATAAGAAATATTATAGGCAAACTGACCTGAATAGACACAGTTATAAACATCAGCAGATATCCCCATTTTGCTGTAATATATGTGGAAAGAATTTAAGTAGTAAACAAAGCCTTCGCCATCACCAGTTTAGCCATAGCGATAAAAGAGAGAAAACTTTTGAATGTGAGTTTTGTAATAAAAAATATTTTTGGCCGGGAAGCCTGACTACCCATAGATACACGCATAGTGATGATGAGAAAAGAGAGAAAACTTTTAAATGCAAATCAAAGGAAACTTTTGAATGTGAGTTTTGTAATAAGAAATACGTTAACTAAATATAAATACAAAATGTAATAAGGTTATCAGAAAAACTTCATACCCTTTTTAAGTCTAAAATATAATTCTTGCCGCACAGCTAAGGAGGAGGGAGGGAGGAGTTATCTGCTGCCTGCTGCCTATATAAGTGTTCTTTCTCCATTAAACAGACAGTAATAGTTTTGAGCTCTCATCGAGTGAGAAAAATTTAGTTCAAGAATCCTTCGTGAACAGTTGCGCCCGCCAATGAAAATTTAAAAATGTGAGTTTTGTAATAAGAAATTGGACCAAAAGTGACACATAAAGGTTCACTATAACGAAAATCAGTAAAATTTACCTATGGACAAAATAAGAAGAGATTACTATAATAATATTTTTTTTTTACAGATGGGACGAAAGAAATAGACTAGCAGGAAATAATCTGCCTTCCTGGAATTCACCAATCACGACGAGGATTATATTATGACAACAGCCTTGAGAAAAACACACACACAGGAAGAAAGATTTCGCTGTAACATATGTGACGAAAGAAGAGACATCAATCCAGAATAAGTAAATATTATCCCACACAAAATAATGTTTTAAAATTATAATTTTTAAAATTGATGATAATGTATAATTTTTATGTTTTTTTATAGATTGCGGAGAAGGAAATAAGACCAACACTTTCCGCCTTAATGGATAAATTGATAAGATTGAGGTTACTGCAGAAGATTTGTATGCGTTATTCTTCTTGTGAGTACTGTGAACAAGAGTTTATTAATGAAGACAGTCTGCAGCTCCATATCATTAAAACGCACCTCAAGCCTAAACACAGAAAAACACACACACAAGAAGAAAAATTTCGCTGTAACGTATGTGGCAAGATTTTAGGTAGAAGGAGCCTTCGCCGCCATCAGTTGTGTCACTGCAGATCTAAGAAAACTTTTGAATGTGAGTTTTGTAATAAAAAATATTCTCGGCAGGACAACCTGGTTGAACATAGAAAAATACACATACATGAGGAAAAGTTTCGCTGTAGTGTATGTGGCAAGATTTTAGGTAGTACAAGGAGCCTTCACGAACACCTGTTGATCCACGGCGGCAGATCTAAGAAAACTTTTGAATGTGAGTTTTGTAATAAAAAATATTCTTGGTCGCAAGACCTGGTTAAACATAGAAAAACATATATATCCCCACCATCACTACCAGAGGACGTGGAGGATAACGACAATTGCAAATTACCTGATGATGGAGTTGATGTAGTAAAGGAGAAATGGGAGGATGTAGATTTTCCTGATATAGTGAAGGAAGAAGAGAAGGAATTTGAGAATGTAGATTTTCATGATGTAGTGAAGGAAGAAGAGGAGGAATTTGAGGATGTAGATTTTCCTGCAGTGATGGATGAGAGTCACAGCTCTTTGGAATGTAAGTTTTATAATAAAAAATATTCTTGGCCGGGAAACCTGGTTCATAGAAAAATACACATATCCCCAACACCACCACCACCACCACCACCACCACCACATTTCAAAATACTTGATTATCGAGTTAATGTAGTAAAGGAGGAGGAATATGAGGATGTAGATTTTCCTGCTGTAGTGAAGGAAGAAGAGGAAGAATTTGAAGAAGAGAAGGAATTTGAGAATGTAGATTTTCATGATGTAGTGAAGGAAGAAGAGGAGGAATTTGAGGATGTAGATTTTCCTGCAGTGATGGATGAGAGTCACAGCTCTTTGGAATGTAAGTTTTATAATAAAAAATATTCTTGGCCGGGAAACCTGGTTCATAGAAAAATACACATATCCCCAACACCACCACCACCACCACCACCACCACATTGCAAAATACTTGATTATGGAGTTAATGTAGTAAAGGAGGAGGAATATGAGGATGTAGATTTTCTTGCTGTAGTGAAGGAAGAAGAGGAAGAATTTGAGGATGTAGATTTTCTTGATGTAGTGAAGGAAGAAGAGGGGGAATAGGAGAAGAGGTGAAGGATATTTGTATTTTTTATTTATTTCATTTTCATAACAGAAATGTATAAAAGTATTGGTAATAACAACAATAAAAATGTACTCATATACTAACTTTTAATAATAAAACAAAAATACCGCCCACACGCACTAGTAAAGAAAAACTTGAAACCCCCGTAGGTAAAGTTTTCATGTGGCGGGCGGGCGAAAAGTAGTTAAATAGTTATAAGTAACAGCAACCTTCCCCACCTCCAGTTGCGTCATAGCTCGAAATCTGTTTATATATAGAGAGGAGCAAATTGTTTGTTGACTAGTAGACTGGCTACAGACGAATTGTAAAGTTATATGACAAGTGTGGCAAAGTAGAACTTAATGGAGAAACTGGCCTTAATATACACCTGTCCTGAATATACACACACAGAAGGAGAAAGAATTTAAGTAGACACCTGTTGTTGCTGCTTCATAATTATGGATGAACACAAAAAAAACACACAAGAAGGAAAATTTCGCTGTAACGTATGTGACAAGAATTTAAGTAGTAAAGGATATCTTCGTAAACACCTGTTACTGCTCCATAGTGATTATGATAATGAGAAAAGAGAGAAAACTTTTAAATGTGAGTTTTGTAATAAGAAATATGTTTGGCCGGGAAACCTGGTTGTACATAGAAAAATACACACACAAGAGGAAAAGTTTCGCTGTAGTGTATGTGGCAAGATTTTAGGTAGTACAAGGAGCCTTCACGAACACCTGTTGATCCACGGCGAGAAAAGAGAGAAAACTTTTAAATGTGAGTTTTGTAATAAGAAATATTATTGGCAAACTAACCTGAATGAACACAGAAAAACACACATACAGGAGACAAAACGCTGTAATATATGTGGAAAGAATTTAAGTAATATAAGGAACCTTAGTCGCCATCATCAGTTGCATCTTAGATCAAAGAAAACTTTGGAATGTGAGTTTTGTAATAAAAAATATTCTCGGCCGGACAACCTGGTTGAACATAGAAAAATACACACACAAGAGGAAAAGTTTCGCTGTAGTGTATGTGGCAAGATTTTAGGTAGTACAAGGAGCCTTCACAAATAACCTGTTGATCCACGGCGGCAGATCTAAGAAAACTTTTGAATGTGAGTTTTGGTTTTGTAATAAAAAATATTCTTGGTCGCAAGCCCTGGTTAAACATAGAAAAACACATATATCCCCACCATCACTACCAGAGGACGAGGAGGATAACGACAATTGCAAAATACCTGATGATGGAGTTGATGTAGTAAAGGAGGAATGGGAGGATGTAGATTTTCCTTATATAAAAGAGGAGGAATTTGAGAATGTAGATTTTCATGATGTAGTGAAGGAAGAAGAGGAGGAATTTGAGGATGTAGATTTTCCTACAGTGATGGATGAGAGTCACAGCTCTTTGGAATGTAAGTTTTATAATAAAAAATATTCTTGGCCGGGAAACCTGGTTCATAGAAAAATACACATATCCCCAACATCATCACCACCACCACCACCACCACCACCACCACCACCACCACATTGCAAAATACTTGATTATGGAGTTAATGTAGTAAAGGAGGAGGAATATGAGGATGTAGATTTTCATGCTGTAGTGAAGGAAGAAGAGGAAGAATTTGAGGATGTAGATTTTCTTGATGTAGTGAAGGAAGAAGAGGGGGAATGGGCGAAGAGGTGAAGGATATTTGTATTTTTTATTTATTTCATTTTCATAACAGAAATGTATAAAAGTATTGGTAATAACAACAATAAAAATGTACATATACTTAGTTATACAATCTAATGAGGAATGTATACTGTTGAATTTTTTTATTATTACAATGTATCTTTTAAACTATGTACCAAAAGCAAAAAATAATAAAAAATGTACCCTATACCAACTTTTAATAACAAATATCCTTTATTTTTTGGGCAGTGTTTGGTAATACCTAAAATGCTTTTTTAAATAAATCGTAATTCTTATTACTTTGTATTATGTAAAAAAAGATTTTATATTTTTATATTATTATAATAATACTATATAAGAGTATTAGACTAATAATAGTATTTTTTTATTTTTCTACAGATTGCATGCAAGAATTAGGTATTTGCATGCCTTCCTGGTATTCACCAGTTACTGCCACGACGAGGATTATATTATGACCGCCCTGAGAAAAACACACACACAGGAAGAAAAATTTCGTTGTAACGTATGTGACAAGATTTTAAGTAGTACACAGAACTTTAGTCAACACCTGTTGCTACTCCATAGTGATGAAAACTTGAAAACCTTTAAATGTGAGTTTTGTAATAAGAAATATTATAGGCAAACTGACCTGAATAGACACAGTTATAAACATCAGCAGATATCCCCATTTTGCTGTAATATATGTGGAAAGAATTTAAGTAGTAAACAAAGCCTTCGCCATCACCAGTTTAGCCATAGCGATAAAAGAGAGAAAACTTTTGAATGTGAGTTTTGTAATAAAAAATATTCTTGGCCGGGAAGCCTGACTACCCATAGATACACGCATAGTGATGATGAGAAAAGAGAGAAAACTTTTTAATGCAAATCAAAGGAAACTTTTGAATGTGAGTTTTGTAATAAGAAATACGTTAACTAAATATAAATACAAAATGTAATAAGGTTATCAGAAAAACTTCATACCATTTTTAAGTCTAAAATATAATTCTTGCCGCACAGCTAAGGAGGAGGGAGGGAGGAGTTATCTGCTGCCTGCTGCCTATATAAGTGTTCTTTCTCCATTAAACAGACAGTAATAGTTTTGAGCTCTCATCGAGTGAGAAAAATTTAGTTCAAGAATCCTTCGTGAACAGTTGCGCCCGCCAATGAAAATATAAAAATGTGAGTTTTGTAATAAGAAATTGGACCAAAAGTGACACATAAAGGTTCACTATAACGAAAATCAGTAAAATTTACCTATGGACAAAATAAGAAGAGATTACTATAATAATATTTTTTTTTTACAGATGGGACGAAAGAAATAGACTAGCAGGAAATAATCTGCCTTCCTGGAATTCACCAATCACGACGAGGATTATATTATGACAACAGCCTTGAGAAAAACACACACACAGGAAGAAAGATTTCGCTGTAACATATGTGACGAAAGAAGAGACATCAATCCAGAATAAGTAAATATTATCCCACACAAAATAATGTTTTAAAATTATAATTTTTAAAATTGATGATAATGTATAATTTTTATGTTTTTTTATAGATTGCGGAGGAGAAGGAAATAAGACCAACACTTTCCGCCTTAATGGATAAATTGATAAGATTGAGGTTACTGCAGAAGATTTGTATGCGTTATTCTTCTTGTGAGTACTGTGAACAAGAGTTTATTAATGAAGACAGTCTGCAGCTCCATATCATTAAAACGCACCTCAAGCCTAAACACAGAAAAACACACACACAAGAAGAAAAATTTCGCTGTAACGTATGTGGCAAGATTTTAGGTAGAAGGAGCCTTCGCCGCCATCAGTTGTGTCACTGCAGATCTAAGAAAGCTTTTGAATGTGAGTTGTGTAATAAAAAATATTCTCGGCCGGACAACCTGGTTGAACATAGAAAAATACACACACAAGAGGAAAAGTTTCGCTGTAGTGTATGTGGCAAGATTTTAGGTAGTACAAGGAGCCTTAACGAACACCTGTTGATCCACGGCGGCAGATCTAAAAAAACTTTTGAATGTGAGTTTTGTAATAAAAAATATTCTTGGTCGCAAACCCTCGTTAAACATAGAAAAACACATATATCCCCACCATCACTACCAGAGGACGAGGAGGATAACGACAATTGCAAATTACCTGATGATGGAGTTGATGTAGTAAAGGAGAAATGGGAGGATGTAGATTTTCCTGATATAGTGAAGGAGGAAGAAGAGAAGGAATTTGAGAATGTAGATTTTCATGATGTAGTGAAGGAAGAAGAGGAGGAATTTAAGGATGTAGATTTTCCTGCAGTGATGGATGAGAGTCACAGCTCTTTGGAATGTAAGTTTTATAATAAAAAATATTCTTGGCCGGGAAACCTGGTTCATCGAAAAATACACATATCCCCAACACCACCACCACCACTACCACCACCACCACATTACAAAATACTTGATTATGGAGTTAATGTAGTAAAGGAGGAGGAATATGAGGATGTAGATTTTCCTGCTGTAGTGAAGGAACTAGAGGAAGAATTTGAAGAAGAGAAGGAATTTGAGAATGTAGATTTTCATGATGTAGTGAAGGAAGAAGAGGAGGAATTTGAGGATGTAGATTTTCCTGCAGTGATGGATGAGAGTCACAGCTCTTTGGAATGTAAGTTTTATAATAAAAAATATTCTTGGCCAGGAAACCTGGTTCATAGAAAAATACACATATCCCCAACACCACCACCACCACCACCACCACCACCACCACCACCACCACCACATTGCAAAATACTTGATTAATGTAGTAAAGGAGGAGGAATATGAGGATGTAGATTTTCCTGCTGTAGTGAAGGAAGAAGAGGAAGAATTTGAGGATGTAGATTTTCTTGATGTAGTGAAGGAAGAAGAGGGGGAATAGGAGAAGAGGTGAAGGATATTTGTATTTTTTATTTATTTCATTTTCATAACAGAAATGTATAAAAGTATTGGTAATAACAACAATAAAAATACTCATATACTAACTTTTAATAATAAAACAAAAATACCGCCCACACGCACTAGTAAAGAAAAACTTGAAACCCCCGTAGGTAAAGTTTTCATGTGGCGGGCGGGAGAAAAGTAGTTAAATAGTTATAAGTAACAGCAACCTTCCCCACCTCAAGTTGCGTCATAGCTCGAAATCTGTTTATATATAGAGAGGAGCAAATTGTTTGTTGACTAGTAGACTGGCTACAGACGAATTGTAAAGTTATATGACAAGTGTGGCAAAGTAGAACACTTAATGGAGAAACTGACCGACCTTAATATACACCTGTCCTGAATATACACACACAGAAGAAGGGGAAAGAATTTAAGTAGGACACCTGTTGTTTCTTCTTCATAATTATGGATGAACAAAAAAAAACACACACAGAAGAAGGAAAATTTCGCTGTAACGTATGTGACAAGAATTTAAGTAGTAAAGAATATCTTCGTAAACACCTGTTGCTGCTCCATAGTGATTATTATAATGAGAAAAGAGAGAAAACTTTTAAATGTGAGTTTTGTAATAATAAATATTATTGGCAATCTAACCTGAATGAACACAGAAAAACACACAGAAAGTCGGAGCAAAAATGTCGCTGTAATATATGTGGAAAGAATTTAAGTAATACAAGGAACCTTAGTCGCCATCATCAGTTGCATCTTAGATCAAAGAAAACTTTTGAATGTGAGTTTTGTAATAAAAAATATTTTTGGACGGGAAACCTGATTCGACATAGAAAAACACACATATCCCCCCTACAACCAGAAAAATTTCACTGTAACATATGTGACAAGAATTTAAGTAGTAAAGAATATCTTCGTAAACACCTGCTTCATAGTGATGATGATGATGAGAAAAGAGAGAAAACTTTTAAATGTGAGTTTTGTAATAAGAAATATTATTGGCAATCTAACCTGAATGAACACAGAAAAACACGTCATAGCAAATCAAAGAAAATGTTTGAATGTGAGTTTTGTAATAAAAAATATTCTTGGCCGCAAGACCTGGTTAAACATAGAAAAACACATATATCCCCACCATCACCACCATCACTACCAGAGGACGAGGAGGATAACGACAAGTGCAAAATACCTGATGATGGAGTTGATGTAGTAAAGGAGGAATGGGAGGATGTAGATTTTTATGATATAGTGAAGGAAGAAGAGAAGGAATTTGAGAATATAGATTTTCCTGCTGTAGTGAAGGAAGAAGAGGAAGAATTTGAGGATGTAGATTTTCCTGGTATAGTGAATTAAGAAGAGGGAGAATGAGAGAAGAGAAGAATGTAATCTATACTTGTATGTATAAAAGTACTGTGTAACAGTATCAACTCATGTACAACCAACTGTTAGTTTTGAGCTCTCATCGAGTGAGAAAAATTTAGTTCAAGAATCCTTCGTGAACAGTTGCGCCCGCCAATGAAAATTTAAAAATGTGAGTTTTGTAATAAGAAATTGGACCACCAAAAGTGACACATAAAGGTTCACTATAACGAAAATCAGTAAAATTTACCTATGGACAAAATAAGAAGAGATTACTATAATAATATTTTTTTTTTACAGATGGGACGAAAGAAATAGACTAGCAGGAAATAATCTGCCTTCCTGGAATTCACCAATCACGACGAGGATTATATTATGACAACAGCCTTGAGAAAAACACACACACAGGAAGAAAGATTTCGCTGTAACATATGTGACGAAAGAAGAGACATTAATCCAGATAAGTAAATATTATCCACACAAAATAATGTTTTAAAATTATAATTTTTAAAATTGATGATAATGTATAATTTTTATGTTTTTTTATAGATTGCGGAGGAGAAGGAAATAAGACCAACACTTTTCGCCGCCTTAATGGATGAATTGATAAGATTGAGGTTACTGCAGAAGATTTGTATATGTGGAAAGAATTTAAGTAGTAAACAAAGCCTTCGCCATCACCTTTTCTCTCTTGAATGTGAGTTTTGTAATAAAAAGTATTTTTGGCCGGGAAGCCTGACTAGTCATAGATACACGCATAGTGATTATGATGAGAAAAGAGAGAAAACTTTTAACACTCATAGTGATGATGAGAAAAGAGAGAAAACTTTTAAATGTGAGTTTTGTAGTAAGAAATATTATTGGCGATCTAACCTGAATGAACACAGAAAAACACACATACAGGAGACAAAATGTCGCTGTAATATATGTGAAAAGAATTTAAGTAATACAAGGAACCTTCGCCGCCATCACCTGTTCTGTCATAGCAAATCAAAGAAAACTTTTGAATGTGAGTTTTGTAATAAAAAATATTCTTGGTCGCAAGACCTGGTTAAACATAGAAAAACACATATATCCCCACCATCACCACCATCACTACCAGAGGACGAGGAGGATAACTACAAGTGCAAAATACCTGATGATGGAGTTGATGTAGTAAAGGAGGAATGGGAGGATGTAGATTTTTATGATATAGTGAAGGAAGAAGAGAAGGAATTTGAGAATGTAGATTTTCCTGCTGTAGTGAAGGAAGAAGAGGAAGAATTTGAGGATGTAGATTTTCCTGGTATAGTGAAGGAAGAAGAGGGAGAATGAGAGAAGAGATGAAGGAGGAATGTAATCTATACTTGTATGTATAAAAGTACTGTGTAACAGTATGTATAACCAACAACAATAAAAATGTTACCATACTATACAAAACCCAATACACTATTTTAGATTTCCTACCATAGTGATGGCGAAAAGTAGTTAAATAGTTATAAGTAACAGCAACCTTCCCCACCTCCAGTTGCGTCATAGCTCGAAATCTGTTTATATCAAATTGTTTGTTGACTAGTAGACTGGCTACAGACGAATTGTAAAGTTAGACAAGTGTGGCAAAGTAGAACTTAATGGAGAAACTTGCCTTAATATACACCCTGAATATACACATACAGAAGAAGGGGAAAGAATTTAAGTAGGACACCTGTTGTTGCTGCTTCATAATTATGGATGAACACAAAAAAACACACACACGCACTAGTAAAGAAAAACTCCCCCGTAGGTAAAGTTTTCATGTGGCGGGCGGGAGAAAAGTAGTTAAATAGTTATAAGTAACAGCAACCTTCCCCACCTCCAGTTGCGTCATAGCTCGAAATCTGTGTATATATAGAGAGGAGCAAATTGTTTGTTGACTAGTAGACTGGCTACAGACGAATTGTAAAGTTATATGACAAGTGTGGCAAAGTAGAACTTAATGGAGAAACTGGCCTTAATATACACCTGTCCTGAATATACACACAGAAGAAGGGGGGAAAGAATTTAAGTAGGACACCTGTTGTTGCTGCTTCATAATGATGGATGAACAAAAAAAAACACACACTGAAGAAGGAAAATTTCGCTGTAACGTATGTGACAAGAATTTAAGTAGTAAGGAATATCTTCGTAAACACCTGTTGCTGCTCCATAGTGATGATGATAATGAGAAAAGAGAGAAAACTTTTCAATGTGAGTTTTGTAATAAGAAATATTATTGGCAAACTAACCTGAATGAACACAGAAAAACACACATACAGGAGACAAAATGTCGCTGTAATATATGTGGAAAGAATTTAAGTAATACAAGGAACCTTAGTCGCCATCATCAGTTGCATCTTAGATCAAAGAAAACTTTTGAATGTGAGTTTTGTAATAAAAAATATGTTTTGCAGGGAAACCTGGTTCGACATAGAAAAACACACATATCCCCCCTACAACCAGAAAAATTTCACTGTAACATATGTGACAAGAATTTAAGTAGTAAAGAATATCTCCGTAAACACCTGTTGCTGCTCCATAGTGATTATGATAATGAGAAAAGAGAGAAAACTTTTAAATGTGAGTTTTGTAATAAGAAATATTATTGGCAATCTAACCTGAATGAACACAGAAAAACACACATACAGGAGACAAAATGTCGCTGTAATATATGTGAAAAGAATTTAAGTAATACAGGGAACCTTCGCCGCCATCACCTGTTCTGTCATAGCAAAAAATGTTGCTGTAATATATGTGGCAAGATTTTAGGTAGTCAAAGGTGTCTTCGCGATCACCAGTTATGTCACAGCAGATCTAAGAAAACTTTTGAATGTGAGTTTTGTAATAAAAAATATTCTTGGCCGCAAGACATGGTTAAACATAGAAAAACACATATATCCCCACCATCACCACCACCAGAAGACGAGGAGGATGACGACAATTGCAAAATACCCGATGATGGAGTTAATGTAGTAAAGAAGGAGGAATGGGAGGTAGATTTTCCTGATATAGTGAAGGAAGAAGAGAAGGAATTTGAGAATGTAGATTTTCATTATGTAATGAAGGAAGAAGAGGAGGAATTTGAGGATGTAGATTTTCCTGCCATAATGATGGATGAGCGTCACAGCTCTTTGTATTCTTGGCCGAGAAACCTGGTTCGACATAGAAAAACACACATATCCCCACCACCCCCACAACCACCACCACCACCACCACTACCACCACCACCAGAGGATGAAGAGGATGACGACAATTGCAAGATACCTGATGCTGGAGTTGATGTGGTAAAGGAGAGAGGGTATACACCACCACCACCATCACCACCACCACCAGAGGACGAAGAGGATGACGACAATTGCAAGATACCTGATACTACACACATATCACCACCACCACCACCATCACCACCAGAAGACGAGGAGGATGACAATTATGTTAATGTAGTAAAGAAGGAGGAATTTGAGGATGTAGATTTTCCTGATGTGTAAAGGAAGAAGAGGAGGAATTTGAGGATGTAGATTTTCCTGGTGTAGTAAAGGAAGAAGAGGGGGAGTGAGAAAAGAGGTGAAGGAGGAATGGAATCTCTATCTATGCTTGTATTTTTTATTTACTATTTATTTAATTTTCATAACAGAAATGTATAAAAGTAACTGTAACAATAAATTTAAGTAATACAGTACAAGGTGTCTTAGCAAACACCTGTTGCTTCATTGAGAGAAAACTTATAAATGAAAAAAGAAAACTTTTAAATTTTGTTATCGGCAAACTAACCTGAATGAACACAGAAAAACACACATAGAGGACAAAATGTCGATATGAGTACAACCAACACCACCAATAAAAATGTACCTACCTATATATACTTTTAATAACAAAACAAAATACCACTTTTT
>NW_024726981.1:0-15729 GCF_018991925.1 Homarus americanus
CTTGTCATGACTCGTACAGCTCTGCATTATGATCCCATTCTCGTTGCCGACGTTCTGGTAGAGAATCAGGTACCCGGGATGACTTATATTTCCATGGTGTGGTATTTCTTGTTTATTACACACAGAGTTAACCGCCAAAAGCAGCATCCAAAAAGTATTAGCACAGACACAAACTTGTTTACTCATAGTGTACAAGCGTCCAACAAAATAGAATCACGGGAAGGCATTTAACATATACAGCTAGACCCTGACTTACGACGGGGTTAGGGACCCAAATCTAGGTCGTAAGTCCGACATGGTCGTAAGTCCGATATAAAAAAAAAATATAAAATAAAATAAAAATCTACAATGAAATACAGTACACTAAACGTAATAAATAATGAGGAATGGATACAGTACAGTAAAAGTAATAAATAATGAGGACTGGATACAGTGTGACTGAGCACTTACCTTAAATGTAGTCAGCTGAATGCACACAGGGCCCCCATAATTTTCTATTTACAGGATACATGGAAACTATATTAATTGGAAGAAGCAGAAGAGGAAACGGCTGGGTGGGTCATCAATGTCGCTTTCTTCAGACAGGTTTATGTGCTGTGAAAACTTGCTGGTTGAAGGTATTGGTTCATCTTGAGGGAGTGAAGAGGCAGCACTGGTGGGGCGTGAGGAGACAGCACTGGGGGACTTCTTGAAATAGTTGTCCAATTTAGACTGCACAGTTTGCTTTTACTTTTCATTATAAATTTCTCTGTAGCAAGCAAGTGCATCTTGGATCGTTCTGTCAACTTTGGCATAACGCTCATAATTTTGATCCATGTCATCAAACATTTGCATTGCTTTATTAATTGTAGCAAATGCCTCTGCCATTTGTTTCACTGAAAACTTTTTGGGGGTGCAGGTTCTTCTACATTTTGTCTCTCTTCTTCCTCTGCAATTTTCTGTGCATCTAGTTCAATAAGATCCTCGTTACTGAGCTCTTCTGCTACACTTTCAACCAACTGTCCAACATCTTCATTATCAATTTCTAACTCCAGCTGTTTACCTAACTCCACTATCTTGTTACTAATATCCAAAATAACTTCATTTTCATTAAATCCTTTGAAACTGTGCACATATCTTTTCAGGATTTTCTTCCATATTCCATTCATGCAATGTTTTGTAACCTGATCCCATGCTGCACTAATTTTCTTTATACATGACAAAATGTTGTACTCCTTCCAAAACTGTCTGAGCGTTTTCTCACCTTCAGTAGCAGCAACAGCCTGAGCGAAGGTCGTGCGTAAATAATACGCTTTAAAGGCAGCAATAGCACCTTGATCCATGGGTTGGATGATAGAGGTAGTGTTAGGTGGAATGTACACTACCTTAACATCAGGGTGCATGTCGTCCAGGTGTGGTGGGTGTCCCAGAGCATTATCCAAAATCAGTAAAATCTTGAATGGAATCATCACTACATATAACACCACCCTATCATCACTACATATAACAACATCCATCATCACTACATATAACATCATCCATCATCACTACATATAACACCATCCATCATCATCACTACATATAACACCATTCATCATCACTACATATAACACCATCCTATCATCACTACATATAACAACATCCACCATCACTACATATAACACCATCCATCATCATTACATATAACACCATCCATCATCATCACTACATATAACACCATCCATCATCATCACTACATATAACACCATCCATCATCATCACTACATATAACACGATCCATCACTTCATCACTGGTATCAATTCATCCATCATCACTACATATAACACCACCCTATCATCACTACATATAACAACATCCATCATCACTACATATAACATCATCCATCATCACTACATATAACACCATCCATCATCATCACTACATATAACACCATTCATCATCACTACATATAACACCATCCTATCATCACTACATATAACAACATCCACCATCACTACATATAACACCATCCATCATCATTACATATAACACCATCCATCATCATCACTACATATAACACCATCCATCATCATCACTACATATAACACCATCCATCATCATCACTACATATAACACGATCCATCATCACTACATATAACACCAACCTATCATCACTACATATAACAACATCCATCATCACTACTATAACATCATCCATCATCACTACATATAACACCACCCATTATCACTACATATAACAACATCCATCATCACTACATATAACACCATCCATCATCACTACATATAACACCACCCATCATCACTACATATAACATCATCCATCATCATCACTACATATAACAACATCCATCAACACTACATATAACACCTCCTATCATCTCTACATATAACATCATCCATCATCATCACTACATATGACAACATCCATCATCACTACATATAACATCATCCATCATCACGACATATAACACCATCCATCATCATCACTACATATAACACCATCCATCATCATCACTACATATAACACCATCCATCATCACTACATATAACACCACCCTATCATCACTACATATAACAACATCCATCATCACTACATATAACACCACCCTTTCATCACTACATATAACAACATCCATCATCACTACTATAACATCATCCATCATCACTACATATAACACCATCCATCATCACTACATATAACACCATCCATCATCATCACTACATATAACACCATCCATCATCACTACATATAACAACACCCTATCATCACTACATATAACAACATCCATCATCTCTGCATATAACACCATCCATCATCACCACCACATATAACACCATCCATCATCATCACTACATATAACACCATCTATCATCTCTACATATAACACCACCCTATCATCACTACATATAACACCATCCATCATCACTACATATAACACCGTCCATCATCATCACTACATATAACACCATCCATCATCATCACTGCATATAACACCATCCATCATCACTACATATAACACCACCCTATCATCACTATATATAACAACATCCATCATCACTACTATAACATCATCCATCATCACTACATATAACACCATCCAGCATCACTACATATAACACCACCCTATCATCACTACATATAACACCATCCATCATCACTACATATACATCATACATCATCACTACATATATCACCATCTATCATCATCACTACATATAACACCACCCTATCATCACTACATATAACAACATCTATCATCATCACTACATATAACACCACCCTATCCTCACTACATATAACAACATCCATCATCACTACATATAACACCATCCATCATCACTACATATAACACCATCCATCATCATCACTATATATAACATCATCCATCATCACTACATATAACACCATCCATCATCACTACATATACATCATCCATCATCACTACATATATCACCATCTATCATGATCACTACATATAACACCATCCATCATCATCACTACATATAACACCACCCTATCATCACTACATATAACAACATCCATCATCACTACATATAACAACATCCATCATCATCACTACATATAACACCATACATCATCACTACATATAACACCACCCTATCATCACTACATATAACACCATCCATCATCACAACATATACATCATCCATCATCACTACATTAATCACCATCTATCATCATCACTACATATAACACCATCCATCATCATCACTACATATAACACCATCCATTATCATCACTACATATAACACCATCCATCAGCACTACATATAAGACCACCCTATCATCACTACATATAACAACATCCATCATCACTACTATAACATCATCACTACATATAACACCATCCATCATCACTACATATAACACCATCCATCATCATCACTACATATAACACCATCCATCATCACTACATATAATACCACCCTATTATCACTACATATAACACCACCCTATCATCACTACATATAACAACATCCATCATCACTACATATAACACTATCCATCATCATCACTACTTATAACATCATCCATCATCATCACTACATATAACACCATCCATCATCATCACTACATATAACACCATCCATCATCATCACTATACAGTATATAACATCATCCATCATCACTACATATAACACCATCCATCATCATCACTACATATAACATCATCCATCATCATCACTACATATAACACCATCCATCATCACTACATATTAAAAAAATCTTCACTTATATATCACTGTCTCCACTATAGATCATGGACACAAATTCCAACCTTACTATAAATTGTTATTTTATATCATTTTTGTATTTATGTCTTGTTTTTTCTCCTCAATGACATCTCAGGATGGAAGGTGACCATATAATTGATATTACAATGTCTCTCTTATCTGTGTTGGAGTTCAAGACTAGTTATAAGGGAAAGGACTCCTTCCTCTTGTACGTAAAGACCAAAGTGATTTTTACTGGGAATCCAAATGACATGGTCGTTAAGGATGATTTCTTTCAAAATTACTATAAATTCTGCATGGAGACGGAGCTGCCCTATGCATTGTCGCTGAATATTGCTAAGCATCTCAAGGGTTCAGGATTTGTTTCTCGGCGTCAAGGTCCCAACGGCAACCAACGCTTTTGCTACGTTGGGGTGGCATGGCCCAAGGGCATCGACTACACCACGGTCCACCCCGGTCAGGCCGGCCGCAAAAGAAAACTACTTAAACCAGAAGAGGATCGCAAAAGAAAGATGAAGCTGTTTGAGAAGTCGAAGAAGAAATTGCATGATACTGAGCCGTACATCCTTGAATGGGACTGGACTAAGCAAGCATTGATTTACACAAAGAAGGAAGAAGAGTCGACACCACAGGCCATGTCAGAGGGAAATGAAAACAACAATGAGTCAACAGAACTGGTCAAAGAATTAGACAGCCATGTACAGGCACAGTTGTCAGTGGGACAAGAGAACAGTCAAGAGCCTACAGAAAATATCCCGGATTTTGGGAGTGAAACACAATTTTTGCTTCCCCTCATAGAGGACTTAGTATTTGAATGAGTAAGACAGCGGAAGATTTATTTTTTGTACTGGACAATATAGTTCGATAAAAGCTTATTATGGTACTGTCAATATTTATTTATTTATTTATTTATTTTGTATTTTTATTTTTTATTTTTTTTTAGCCCACCCGGGCACAGGTCACAGACCCACATCGGGGCCTGGGGGGCGACAATTTAATAGTAATAGTAATTCATAGTAAATAAAATTTATAATAAAAAGTAAAATAAAATAATAATAACAACACTGTAATAATGATAATAAAGAAAAGAAAAACAATAATCAATAGTGAGAAATGCTATATGTATAGTATGTTGTGTTGTCAATAGTAAGAGAAACAATTGAGATCCTGCAATTGTGTGTAAATGAGGCAGAAAGACAGATCAGCAACCTGGGACTTGGTCACAATATTCGTGATGCCATATGGCAGCAGGGTCTACCATTAGACAACACATTATGCTTCCAATATCTTCTCAGGCGGTAGTACCTCCCTGTTTGATAGCTGCCTGCTACCTACTACCTAGTCAGCACACAACTAGTTTACAATTCCTTAGTCTTCTCACTTTATATTAATCACAACAATTGCACAATACTTGCACAACAATTGTCTTCAGTTGTTCTGCTCGGCTTAGTCTTTACACTTGGAACGGTGGCAAATGACTTTGCCATGGGAGAGGAGAGAGAGAAGGGAAACATAGAAATGAGAAGTAAAGTAGTAGGGGGTGATAGCAGGTGGGCTGTCCACCTACAGTAGCCGAGTCGAGGTGATTGGTTGGGGTGATGGCCACACGCAGCAGACGCCCGCCACTCAAGGGGGGCAAGGGTGGGAGGGGGGGGCTAAGCTAGTTAGACATTCATTAGTGTAATGGGTGTTAATTTATGTTTCTTAAAGGGTGGTGTTATTTGTTCACATCTATGTGTAAAGTGGGTCTTGTTTTATGTTAGCGTGGAGGCTCTTGGGCCACCAGCTGTGTGTTCTTGTGGTTTCTTTTTTTTAACTGGGTTAGCTGTTGTATGGCAGGTAGGGGACAAGGGACGGAGGCACCAAGATATTTAAAAGAAGAAATATAGTCAATAGTGTTGTTACCTATCTTGATGTTGGTGGGGCCTCGTTTGTGGTTACCAGGTTGGTTGTTGAACATGAGTTGAGGTGTGTTTGTGTGTGTTGGTACAGTACTCCTTCGGCCTCGTCTCTGTACTATCAGTCTCGGGGTCACAAGTTAATTACTGTATCTTACCTGTAGTTATGAGACAGCTGGTGGAACCCGTCTGACACCTATGAATTAAGATGGTGGACGTGGGCCAAGACTTATACCTGACGTAGGGCCGAGGGTTTGTGTACAGTATTGACTTAATTTACTCACCTGGTCCGTACGTTCGTCTTTCCACCTTCAATATTTTTTTCTCACCAACTACCACCTTGTTAGTTCGGGCGGCTGGTCTGTTCTTACTTACTTTGTTATTAATTTTATCGTGTAGTGTTTAGTGCAGGAGGGAATCTGAGGTGTTTGGTAGGGTCACGCTGGATAACACCCTTCTCACGACTATATAGGTGCAGGAATCGAACCCAGGACATAATGGAGAGAGATATAGCACCAATACCCCGAGAGAGTTATTCTTCCTATTATCTTATTATTCTTATTTAGGACCATTTGGGGATACAGGAGGTCAGGCGCCGCCATTTTGTTGACGTCTCGGGTCACGACATGGGCGGCCGCCCACAGTGCCACAACACAGAGGGCGGTGGCACTCATTACCCATGACCAGTAATCAACACTGTTATATATTTTTCTCTTTACGATCTATATGATATTGTGGTCATCATAGTATTACTAATAAGGAAAGAACAAATGGAATCATAATTATCTTAAACTCTTTCCAAACATACTGTAAATTTCTCTCTCAAACTCACTTGATCAATATTTAGAAACAACTTGATCACTTTCCCAAAGCTTGATCACTTCTCCAAAACTTGATCACTTTCCCAAACCTTGATCACTTCCCCAAACCTTGACTATTTTACCTGAACTGAACATTCAGGAAATATGAAGAAAACCTGACGACATTAGCTTGTTGTTGACCTCTGTTGCCTGTTGTTGGCCTGTGTTGTCTGTTGTTGACCTCTATTGCCTGTTGGTGACCTCTGTTTGTTGAAGACCTCTGTTGCTCCCTGTTAAGGCTATATAGGTCCCTGTCATGGCTATAGGTCCCTGTCATGGCTATAGGTCCCTGTCAAGGCTATAGGCCCCTGTCAAGGCTATAGGCCCCTGTCAAGGCTATAGGTCCCTGTCAAGGCTATAGGTCCCTGTCAAGGCTATAGGCCCCTGTCAAGGCTATAGGCCCCTGTCAAGGCTATAGGTCTTGGCCAGAGGCTATAGGTCCCCTGTCAAGGCTATAGGCCCCTGTCAGGCTATATAGGCCCCTGTCAAGGCTATGGCCCTGTGTCAGAAGGCTATGGGTCCCTGGCAAGGCTATGGGTCCCTGTCAAGGAGCTGGGCCCTGTCAGAGGCTATGAGCCCCTGTCAAGGCTATAGGCCCTGTCAGGTATGGCCCCTGTCCAAGGCTATGGGTCCTGTCCCAGGCTATAGGCCCTGTCAGGAGCTAGGCCCCTGTCAAGGCTATAGGCCCCTGTCAAGGCTATAGGCCCCTGTCAAGGCTATAGGCCCCTGTCAAGGCTATAGGTCCTTCTCATGGCTATAGGTCCCTGTCAAGGCTATAGGTCCCTGTCAAGGCTATAGGTCCCTGTCAAGGCTATAGGTCCCTGTCAAGGCTATAGGCCCCTGTCAGGCTATAGGCCCCTGTCAGAGCCTATAGGCCCCCTCAATCAGGGGCCTATGAGGGCCCCTCCAACTCAGGGGCCCCTATGGGGTCCTTCTCATGGCTATAGGTCCCTGTCAAGGCTATAGGTCCCTGTCAAGGCTATAGGTCCCTGTCAAGGCTATAGGTCCCTGTCAAGGCTATAGGCCCCTGTCAAGGCTGTAATGAGACAAAATCTCACATGAAGAGGTAAGTTAGGAGTTTATAGTAGTAGAGTATTATAGCGAGAGGAAATGGTAGCGTGTCTCGAGGGTGTGATGTCAACACTGTATATTAACACAGGCACAGTACAAGTGTAGTATATAAAACACAAAATGCGTGTTACAGCTTTATTTTACTAGTTCAATAGGGGGGATTAATAGGGGGGGTTCGTACACAATTTATGATAGACTATGGTATTCTCGTATAACCTAACCTCACAATTAGAATGGGCACTTCACTAAGTCGATCGTTGGGGAGGTTCGGGATCACTGCACTTCTACAGTCTACACAGCCAGCACTTACTGTTACACGTGGAGTTGACAGCACTTTGTCGATGGACCCAGCTGAGACTTCGTTACACTTAGTGGTGGGCTTCTCTGCCGAGCGGGACTGGGGACGTGGTAGCTGGCTCTCCCTGGTTACAAGACAACTCCCTCTCTGCGAATCCCCGAGGGAGGACCAGGACGTCCTATATATTGGGATGCGAGCCGTCAGGTTCAGCTGGCAGGGGGGGGGCGCGGCGAAGGGTCTCCTTACATTTGACCTCGCAAATGTGAGGTCAGGTCTGGACTTTTCAGAACTATCTGGGAAAGTCATCAGGTGGGGCCGTGTGTATATTGGGAGAGCAACCGTGAGAGTTCCCCTACACTTGACCTCCCAAACGTCGGGTCAGACTGGAGTTTCTGAGATGTAAGGAGAAGTCATCAGGTGGGGCCGTGTGACACGAGAGGCCCTGGTTGATTTGTGGCCCCTTGAGTTGGGCTCCAAGGGTTACATTTGACCTGGCTAATGTGAGGTCAGGTCCGGCCTTTGTTCAGAGAGTAGGTTATTGTATATTGGAAGAGAGTCGGCTGGTGCCTTCTTACATGTTTTGTTGGGGCCACATGTCACATGGGAGGGGAGCTAGGCTGATTTACAATCCTTGGTCAACCACAGAGTTACCCTATACTTTTGACCTCGGCTAATGTCGGGTCAAGTCTGGCTTTCCTCGCGATGTAAGCTGTGGTCTGACAACCCCTCACTACACCTCCCGCCAAGACCAAAGCTTCCATGCCATACACAATTGTTCACAGTGGATAACAATAGCGAGTGCCCAACCTGAGAAAAATAGCTACTGCGGTGTAAAGTATGCACCTCACATCCTACCATAGTCTGGTAATATTTATAATATCTAAGCGGCTGTCTAAGGATACGGAAACGGAAAGGTGAATGTAGATATGAAGGAGAGAGAGAGCGCCTTAGCAGGAGCTTGTCGGAGAGCGTCACTTTAGGGAGTTAGATGAGGGTACACAGTCGGAGGTTTGAAAGGTTATGCAATGGTGTTGCTTGCCCTGGCTTATTTCTGCTTAGGTTCCAGTATCTTCAAGCCTGGAATAGATTTACATACTTGTTGCTTCAACTGTTAAACTCTTGCACAGGGCAGCACATACAACATATAATAATAAGATACATGGCCGCTAAAAAAAAGGGGGGGGGAAGTTGGGGAAAAATACAACTTGTGAACAAAAAGAAATATTTGTACATACTAAAAAGGCAGCAAAAATTATTAACAAGATACAATGGCAAAAACAAAAACTCGTCAGCATTCGTCGAGATCCCGGGTGGCGGGTGGTCCGTCACCACCTCCCCCAATCGGTGTCCAGCATCAGGGTGGACGACGCAGTAGATGTGGTGGTTGGCGTTTCCTGTCCCGTCCTGGGGTCCGCCGCGGTGTGTCGCGTGCCTCACTTCCTCCACTTGAACTTCTGTGTGGAGCGGCAGTTCCTGACGCATTCCAGATGGATTTTTCTAGTCCCATCTGAGTTTCCTCTGTAGAGTCTCATTTTCTGTCGTGGTCCAGATGGATTTTTCTAGTTCCATCTGAGTTTCCGCCCTTCCCGGCCGGGATCAAAGCCGGTCCACTGCTTGGGGTGTCATCGCTTTGGATGGCGTGTAGGGCAGGGTCCACGGACAAGAGTTCGCCCTCCGTACGTGAGTGTCGGCGAGCCCCCTGACCGTCCTGTCCCACACCCTCACAGTGGTGAATCCCTCCCTGGGTGGGCCCCCCAGGGTTTGCTTCTTTCTTCCTCTACTTGTAGTCAGGTCACTTCTGTTTCGTCCCCAATGGTGTGGTAAACACCGGCGAGGCAGATCCCGGGTGGGCCGAGGTCAGCCATTACTTGTCTGGTACCTGGTGGATCCATTCCCGGAGTGGAAGTGCGTGGGACCAGTTGACAGGTCCTGAAACGTAGGGAGCTGTCGTCTGCATCGCCACTGGGACCTCTAGTTGTTTGTTGCCTGTTGCTTGCTGCTACTGAAGTTGCAGGTCGGGTTTTCGGGATTTTCTCCTGGGTTCCAAGGGAACGACCTGATTCCCTGCCTGGAGCTGGGAGCTGCGCTGGTCCTGCATGGCGTAGCTTGCTCAGGCTGATGGTACCCATAGATGTTGTCTGTCAGTATTGTGGGCCGTGAGGCCGTAGCCTCGGTGCGTGTCTCGTCGTTCAGCAGGCGAGCGACGAGACACAGCCCAGTGTCTTCAACCAGATCGAGGGCCAGCATTATGCAAGCCCGTTTCTGGAGCTTGGGGCTTGCAGTGTCGACGTGAAGGCGTCACCCATTCGCCGCGGGGTTGCCCGCTGCGTGTCCCGCTCGTGTCGGGCATCCATTATGAGTCAGGATGCGTTGGTCTCAGCTCATCTGGTAGGGGGTCAGCTGCAGCTGTGGTGGTGTCATCTCCGACTTTTGTGTGGAGTCAGGGAGACCTCGCCCAGGTCCGTGAAGAGCAAGGGCAGTGCTGACTCTGTAGCTTAGTAGAAAGACAAGATCCCGGGGTGGATAATCAACAATTAGAAGTGCCCCTAGACTCGTTACTTTAATCTATGTTCTGTGACCTGGTATTATATCTATGAGCCCTAATCTGATCAGGTCTTACTGGTACAAGTGGGGCAGTAGCTTGGGGAGTTCTCTGATTATTACTTGGGGTGTGAGGCACCTGATTGTTCTGAGGGGGGTGGTCAGCTGCTGGTGGAGGGATAGGGTGTTGGGAAGGGAATGTTACTCCTAGAGGGGGCTGGTTGGTGAGGCCTGATTTGTTCAAGACGTCATCGTCGACAGTTGCCAGCTTCAATCTATTCACATGCACAGTTTCCTGACGTCCCCCCTGGCAAAGCGGGGAAATAGTGAAGTTTACTTTGCTGGGTTGGGCGGTTACTCTATATGGGCCCTTCCATCTCTGTTGCAACTTAGAGGGGATATCGGGGGAGGATGATTCGTTAGTTAGGAAGACCAGGGTACCTACAGTGATATTGGAAGGGGTGACCCTGAGGTTATAGTAGGTGGCGTTGTGTAAGTGACCTTTCTTGTTTAGTTCCTGCACCCGAGTAAAGACCGTTTGTAACCTGTTTTGCAAGACAGAAGGGTAGTCCTCGCCATAGGATAGGGGTGGGGGGTTGATTACACCAACAGGAAGGTTTGGATCCCTACCAAAGTGAAGGAAGTAAGGAGTGTTATGCAGGGTGGTATTAATTGCGGTGTTCATGGCCAGTTGTGCAAGAGGTAGCTGATCGTCCCAACCGCCGTACTGATTATTAACCAAAAACGACAAGTGATCTTTCAACGTGCGGTGGGAACGCTCAACCATGGCATTAGCCTGTGGGTGGTAACTAGTGGTTAGATTTGACTTAGCCCGCAGCAAGTCGCACGCCTTCTGAAAGATGCCCGAGGTAAATTCTGTCCCTTGATCACTTACAATGACCCGGGGGCATCCATGAGTACCAACGTATTGTAACAGGGCTTCACAAACTGTCTCTGCGCGTTTATCGGGGATGGGTATATAGGTTGCAAAACGTGAATAGTGATCGACGATGGAAACAACGTATCTGTTTCCCCGGTGTGAACGTATTGACAAGATACAGGACTCCGCTTAAAAGACTGAAATCACAAAGTGAGGCTTTGTTGACCTTCTTGGGGAGCGGACCCCCCTCAAGGAACTCAATGACCGGACCCCACTGTGGGTCTTCGAGTTGGTGTTGGCGCACCTCGTTAGGTGATAGGTCCCCAAAAATGGGCGAGTCATGCTGCTAGGGTTCCCGACATTATTTATAGGTAATACATTACGGCTCAGCGCGTCTGGTACTACGTGGTTCTTGCCTGGCTTATGCAAAATGGAGAAGTTATACGCATTTAGAAAGACTGCCCAGCGTGCTACCCGTGCATTAGGAGTTTTACCTTGGAAGATATATATTAAAGGGCGGTGATCAGTGATTACATAAAAGTGTCTACCAAATAGGTAAGCATCAAAGGAAGTTACGGCCTTGACAATAGCCAAGGCTTCTTTCTCAGTTGTGGAGTAGCGGCGGGCAGCTCCGCTCAATTTCTGGGAAAAATAAGCAATAGGGATGGGGTTATCTTCACCACCTTGCATGAGACAGGCTCCCAGTGCTTCGTCGGAAGCGTCAGTGTGCACGTAAAACGGCTGCGTGAAGTCCGGCAGTGCTAACATTGTTGCCGACTTCAGTAAGTCCTTAAGATGGTTAAAAGCTTTATCTGCCTCCCCCGACCACCGAAACTGAACCGATTTCTTTGTAAGTTTCGTAAGGGGGAGGGCCGCCTCTGAAAAGTGAGGGATGTGACGTCTGAAAAAATTGGCAGTGCCGAGAAACTGTTTCACACCCCTGGCTGTGGTGGGCGGTGGCATCTCTGCTATCGCTTTCACTTTCACCGGGTCGGGCCTAACGCCGCCATGGCCTACGATGAATCCCAGGAATTTAACTTCCTGGCGCGCGAACGCGCATTTCCTAAGGGACACTTTCAGTCCGGCCGCTTTCATGACCGAGAGAACCTCATCTACATCCCGCATGTGCGAATCCATGTTATTACTATAGACGATAACATCGTCCAGGTAAGCCATAGCGTTCCGCCCAAGCACGGGTGTGAGACTGTGGTTCACAGCCCTCATGAACGTGGCCGGTGCTCCCTTTAACCCGAAAGGTAACCTGTTGAAACAAAATAGACGGCTGCCGTCCGCGAAAGCAGTTTTGGGGCGGTCAGCTGGGTCAACTGGTATACTCCAGTACGCGTCCTTACAGTCCAGAACTGTGAATATAGAAGCTCCGTTCAATTGGTCCAGTGTCTCGTCAATTCTGGGCAAGGGATAGCTATCAGCAATGGTGTCCTTATTAAGTTCCCTATAGTCTACACAGAATCTAGTTGACCCGTCCTTTTTTCTGACTAATACGACCGCGGAGCAATAGGGGCTAGTGCAAGGGGAGATGACACCACGTTCCTCCATTTGGCGACATAAGTCCCTAATTTGAGTTTTAGCCGCCTCAGGAAGCCTCCACTGCCGTACTCTGGTGGGGGGAGCGGAGCCTGTATTAATTTTGTGTGAAGCTGACATCAGGCCGAGGTCCTGATCTGAGGTTGCAAACAGATCTTCATGCTGCTTTATTATAGCGTGTAGACGTCCTCTAATAAGGGTGGGTATGTGATCTATGTCAAGGGATTCTATTGCAGTGGCGAACATTTGCTGTGACTCTACGAATTCTGTGTCACTCCTAATGTTATATCTCGTAGGATCAAAATGCTCCAGATCCTCTACTTTATCGACCGCACAGACTGTTCCCACTGAATGACCAGGCGTAAGTTTAAATTCCCTGGGGGTGGGGTTTATGACTGGGACGCTAGGCTGCTGAGTGTTAATGAGCCCCGACTGCACGTATGGGGACATTTTATGAGGGGCTTCAACAAATACATACTCCTGATCCTCCGTGGGACTGTCGAACGACCTTGACCATCGAACGGGCAGAACAACACTAGAGTGGGGAGGGATGACAGTGGCACGCGTCGGGTGTAGCTGGGGGGCTTGGGGTGCGGGGGGCTGGGGGCGTTTAGGCTTAATGAGGTGGACGGGCAGACCGGACCTATTCCTAATAGGAGTACCTGCATAATCTCTACCATCTAGTGTCACGGTATACCGGCTCCCATCAAACTGGATTCCATACTTAAACCTACACAAGAAATCTGACCCAATAAGAACATCCCCTGGGAAAAGATCACCGCTTACCACGACCAGCGCGTGAACAACTATCTTATCTCCTAAGTCTACAGTTATATCTCTGGAATCCAATGTTGAGAGGCGGTTCCCCGTGACGCCACGTAACTCAGGAACTTTATGCTTTCCCCCTAGGCTCATCTTAGAGGCCACGTTCTGTTTCACCAAGGACACCGAAGAGCCTGTGTCAATGAAAGCTTCAACCCGTTTCCCTCCCATTTTCAACTTAATAATTGGCCTGTCTTCCCTAGTCACCATCAACGCCTCGCCCTTGTCTTTAGTAGTAGGGACATAACCTGCGAATGTGTCCCCACTCGGCACATGCGTAACAACGCATTCCGGTGTATGGACACTCTCTGCGGGTATGTCCCTGGTCGCCACACCCATCTCACTGGTTTCCCTCACATTGAAAGGGACATCCGTGCACCGCGTGGGACCATGCCCCACAGGAGGAGCAGCGAAAAGGCTTCGGAGCTCTATACCAGCTATCCCGCATGGGCGGGCCCGGGCGCGCACTTGTGACTGCACGGGGGCGGGGGTCAATCCCAGCCCGCGCCCCGCGGGTCCCTGCCCCGGACGGCCGGCCGCCCCGTGGCGCATTACCCAACGTGTTTATACCTACTGTATCTAACCCTGGTTGCTCCCGCCCTTCCCCGTGGAACGATGACTGTTCCTGTCGCTTGCTTTCGTCCCGGCTGAGATTCTCCACCATCAGTCTCAAGAATTCATCCTCCCAGACAGAAGGGGTGTTACGTGTAAGGGTGGGAGGTGCGGCGTGAATTGTCGACACAAAACGGGAGGGGGGGGTGGGTTTCCTGAGCTGTATATACCTCTGCACTGCTTTAATTGCGTTCTCGATCGTAGTTATCCCGCTCGCCTCCATGTACGTACGCATCTCGCCGGGTAAGCCCGACAGAAAGTAAGAGAGTACTAGCTCAGGTGGGAAGAATTGTGGGTGATTCACTCTCGCCATCTTCACAGCACTCCCTATGCATGATAGGTAAACATTTAGTGATGAACACTCCTCTAGCTTGATATTAACTAAACGTGTCGTGTGATCTTGTAATGAGTCGCCCTGGCTGTAAACTTCCCGTAATCCGTTCGCGAACGTGTCCCACGTGGTAGCATTCTTTATTGTCGGCTTAAATTCTAGCACGCCTTTCGCGTCACCGCCCAATCGCATACGTGCCGTCCTAAGGCGGCATTCCTCGTATTCCTGAAGGGTATCCGGGAACGCACTTTCAATGTGCCCTAACCACTGTTCCAGCCTATCGGCTGATGTCGCCGGGTCACGGCCATCGCCCTCAAACATGGGTATCTGACTGATTACTTGTGCCGCATTACTCGCTGAGACAGACGTCAGGAAGGGGTCTGGCATGCTGTAGGAGTTGGGAGGTGCTAAGGTGTACGTGAGCGTGGGGGGGGGAGCGGCGAGAGAGGGTGCAGGGTGGTTAAGGGGTAGGGGGGGAGAGTAGGTACTAGTGGATTGTTCAGGGAATGGGAATAAAACGGAAGTCGTCGGTGTAATGTTAACAGAAGGGCTGGGAAGTATTGATCGTGGAAGTCGAAATTGTCAATGTTGACGATGAAGTCTGTGGGTGGGACGAGGAGGGGGTTTTACTGAC
>NW_024726982.1:0-13986 GCF_018991925.1 Homarus americanus
TATATAGGGACCAATAAACTTGCTTTTAAGAGCCTGGAATGATTAGAAAAAAGAAATGCCTTTGTCACCTGGAAAGGCCAGATCTTTCAACTAATTTAGGTTGGGACTTCACCATTTTGTCTTGGACTTTTTTAAGTTTGACTGAGCAATGGTTCGGACTTCAGTTAATTTGTCCCGTAAAGTGTCAATGTATTGGGAAACGGTTGCGGGCTTAATAGATGGAGTGTCAAACCAGTGCTCCTTTACTATTTTAAGGGGTCCCCTAATTTGTCTCCCATATAGTAACTCGAACGGGGAGAAACCCAATGACTCCTGGGGACATTCCCTGATGGCAAAGAGTAACAAGTCTATGCTTTCATCCCATTCCGTTTGGTGTTCTATACAGTATTTTTTGAGCATTGATTTGAAAGTTTGATGGAACCGTTCCAAGCAACCTTGGGACGGTGGGTGGTAAGCCGAAGATGTACAATGGTCCACACGGAGGTCTTTCATCACCTGTTTGAACAAAGATGGATCAGATTGTTGGGCTGTAATGAGCTCATCCTTACTAATAGTCTTATTGTACAGATTTTCTGTGGGTAGTAAGATATTGGAGGTGGTTTTAGATAAAGAGGGCCCATTTCGCACACTCTGTGACCGGGTGACAGCACAAGATGGGAAAAGATGAGGAATAGTTTCTTTAAGGTCAGTGGTGGAGTTGACAGGTAAGGGAGAGTCGACTGTCTTTATGTTAGGAACCACTAGATCGCCTACCAAGTCATTACCCAATAATAAATGAATGCCGCACACAGGCATTGGGTCTTTCCTTATGGCTATTTGCACTTCCCCAGTAATCAAGGGACATTGGAGGTGCACTTTAGCTAAAGGATAGGAAGAATGGGATGAGAGATCCGAAATTAGAACACTCTCTTTAGTAAATGCGGTAGATATATCAGGAATGACGTTAAACAGGAGGATAGATTGTGCTGCGCCCGTATCACGTAGTATACGAATAGGGAAAGAACGAGACCCCTCCATGATTGAAATTTTTCCCTCATAGGTGAATGAAGAAAAGAGATCCTGATGGGGCCTTTCCACATTGGTGTTTGCTATTGGTTTGGATTTGGGATCCAGGGAACTACTTTTAGCAATTCGACACTTTGGGTGTTTACAATTCTGGATCGTATGGCCTGGGTTTTTACAGTAGAACAAGTAAGCTTGGTTGCATCGGGGGGAGTAGGTGTGGGACCTTTCGACCTACCACTCACGTTCCCAAGGTTATCATCAGAGGAGGACCTAACATGTCGGGAAGTACCACGTTCTCTACTGCCCAGTGACTCCACCAACAAAGCGTACGCATCAGCCAGCTCAGCACGCCTCATTCTTCCGCTCCTCCATGCTTCAAGATGTGAAATAGTCTCTGCTCTTCTTCCTCCTCAGGTTCTAGAACAAATCCTGAAATGTGTAGGTCTCTGTAACCTCTAACCACTTCTTAAAAACCCTACTTTCTTGGACTTGGCGCTCAACAAAGGTGTGGAAATGCGTTTGGTTAGTTTACAGAAACTTCTGCCGGTAGCCATCTGGCGTGACGATAGCATAAGGTGAGGATATTCTTTTTACGTTATCATAGTCATCAGTCTGGTCTAAACAGTTATAAACTCTAAGAGCCTTACCATATAATTTAGGAACTAACACTGACACCCACTGGTCCTTTGGCCACTCATTCTTTCCGGCTATTTTCTCAAAAGTCCTAAATGACCCGTCCATATCGGATTCATCAAACCCGGGAACAAGGGAAGAAGCAGTAGCAGGGTTAAAAGCAGCTAGTTTCTCTCTTAATGCCACTTCTTTTGATCTAAACTCCGATGTTAAGGTGACTTCTATCTCTCTTACCTGTAGTTCTTTCAGTCTAACCTCCTGCTCCAACTTGGCCCGTTCCATCATTTCCTCATGCTCCAACTTTTGCTCCAACTTGGCCTGTTCCAACTTGGCCTGTTCCAACTTTTCTTCATGCTGCAACTTGGCCTGTTCCGACCTTTCTTCAGGCTCCAACTTGGCCTGCTGCTCCAACTTGGCCTGTTCCAACTCTAGTTCTTTCATTTTGATTTGGAACTCGAACCTAGCTCGTTCTAAGGCGTCTACTCTTTGTGTTTTTTCTTGAGGGCTAGCCAGACCTGAAGCAACTTCTGAGTGAGGAGGGGTGGTGGATAGTGGTTGAAGTTTCTTGGACATGGGCGTTAATCTGTCAACAGCGGATTCTTTTAAAACTTCATGTTGAACCAGCACTTCAATCACATGATTTTTTAACATTTCCTTAGTCAGTTGCTGTGAAAATGGGATATTATAATAGTTAGCTATTTCTTTCCATTCTTTCTTCAGGATATTAACACGTAATTTAGCTTACGGAAGGATTTTCAATAAAATCCTGGAGATCAAAACCTAAGGTGGTCATTGTTAAGAAAAACTAGATAAATTAACTAATGGCCAAAAAGATAAGATAAGTGGATTACCCTAGAAAATATCACGGCAGTGGATAACCAGAAAGTCCCGGAAACTACCCAAGTTATACCTAGGGAAATTACACTTATGAATATTGTTCTTCTGATAAGATCCTTAAATAAGGATACAGGGCTTGAAGAGGTAGGGGCGTATTGCAGCATCTATAAAAGATCCGGATTAACAACCCTGATATGCTTGAAAGAGGGCATATTACGGCGTTAATATAAAGATCCGGATAAACAACCCTGATAAATGGTATGATTGACCCTGAATGAGATAATGAGAAGAACAATAATTGAGGCTTTATAATTATGGGGTCCTGGTAGAGCAGGGCGTCCCAAGATATCACTTCACCCTAAACTAGTGACTATGGAACAGCCTACTCTGGAGTGAGGGTACGGCATTAAACAGATCCGGATTCTTCCCAACACTCGATAAGACTTACTACACGACTGCCACGTGTAATAACAGGTAAGCCTTATGACACTTGGAACCTAATATCCTACGTCTGTCACTCTTACTATACGATAATACCAATATATGCACACACATATGAAGGAAACTTTAAACTACCGTAAAGCAATTGTGAACAGAAGTGACTGGGAGGAATAATTAACACTGAGTAACAAGGGAGGAAGGAATATGGTACTTAAGGTCGTATCCTGTCACGGTCGCCATTTGTTACGAGTTGGGGATTTAGAATATAGTTATACGTCTACCCAGATCCCAACAGGTAACAACAAAAAAAACAAAAAACAAAGACAATCGGACTATAAAAGGGTAGACAAAGGATGCGAGTTTTCGTTGTATATAATAGAGTACCATAAATCCCTTAACAAAATATTCAGCTTATAAATTACCCTTAACCAAACTTAACCTAAACATTAACAGTATATACATATTAATAAACATAAAACAATCTTGGAAACGGAAATTGGACGTGGGGAGTTAATGCAAGCATATAAAAGTAGCAAGTGAGGAGCTGAATGGCTAATAGTAGGCTAGTGTTAGAAGACAGTGGGTAGTATTGCACGTCAGGTTTGAAGGATATGAATGATCTGTGGTCACTTCCAGAAACCAAGTCTCTTTCATGAATTGGAGCTGACAAAGACTTTGAGGAGGTGATATAACAGCAGGATAGGAAGGAAACCTCAGGTGGTAACTAAGACAAGTCATACTCGTGTCCTCGTCCCTAGATGGTACGTTAATAGTAGTGCTGGGTGGGTAGATCAGGACAATGGATGGCGTGGTTCGTAGTGCTGGGTACAGAAGGGTTCAGCAGTACTTTATAACAATATTTTACCAAGTGATCCGAGAATCGCCACACACCGAGTGGGAGACTCTCAAAGTCAATTGAGGGTCGATTTAGTACTTTATAACAATATTTTACCAAATAATCCGAGACTCGCCACACACCGAGTGGGAGACTGTCAAAGTCAATTGAGGGTCAATTTAGTACTTTACAACAATATATACGAAATAATCCGAGAATCGCCACACACCCTGTGGGAGACTGGCAAAGTCAATTGAGGGTCGATTTAGTACTTTATAACAATATTATACGAAATAATCCGAGAATCGCCACACAGCCAGTGGGCGACTGTCAAAGTCAATTGAGGGTCGATTTAGTACTTTATAACAATATTTTACCAAATAATCCGAGAATCGCCACACACCGAGTGGGAGACTGTCAAAGTCAATTGAGGGTCGATTTAGTACTTAAGAACAATATTATACGAAATAATCAGAGAATCGCCACACCTTGAGTGGGAGACTGTCAAAGTCAATTGAGGGTCGATTTAGTAATTTATAACAGTATTATACGAAATAGTCCGAGAATCGCCACACACCCAGTGGGAGACTGGCAAAGTCAATTAAGGGTCGGTTTAGTCCTTTATAACAATATTATACGAAATAATCCGAGAATCGCCACACACTGAGTGGGAGACTGTCAAAGTCAATTGAGGGTCGATTTAGTACTTAAGAACAATATTATACGAAATAATTCGAGAATCGCCACACAACGACTGGGAGACTTTCAAAGTCAATTGAGGGTCGGTTTAGTACTTTATAACAATATTATACGAAATAATCCGAGAATCGCCACACACCCTGTGGCAGACTGTCATAGTCAATTGAGGGTCGATTTAGTACTTTAAAACAATATTATACGAAATAATCCGAGAATCGCCACACAGCCAGTGGGAGACTCTCAAAGTCAATTGAGGGTCGATTTAGTACTTTATAACAATATTATACGAAATAATCCGAGAATCGCCACATACCCAGTGGGAGACTGTCAAAGTCAATTGAGGGTCGATTTAGTACTTTATAACAATATTTTACCAAATAATCCGAGAATCGCCACACACCCAGTGGGAGACTGTCAAAGTCAATTGAGGGTCGATTTAGTACTTTATAACAATATTTTACCAAATAATCCGAGAATCGCCACACAACGAGTGGGAGACTGTCAAAGTCAATTGAGGGTCGATTTAGTACTTTATAACAATATTATACGAAATAATCCGAGAATCGCCACACACCCTGTGGCAGACTGTCATAGTCAATTGAGGGTCGATTTAGTACTTCATTACGATATTTTACCAAATAATGCGAGAATCGCCACACAACGAGTGGGAGACTGTCAAAGTCAATTGAGGGTCGATTTAGTACTTATAACAATATTATACGAAATAATCCGAGAATCGCCACACACCCAGTGGGAGACTGCCAAAGTCAATTGAGGGTCGATTTAGTAATTTATAACAATATTTTACCAAATAATCCGAGAATCGCCACACATCGAGTGGGAGACTGTCAAAGTCATTTTTGGGTCGATTTAGTACTTTATAACAATATTATACGAAATAATCCGGAAATCGCAACATCCAGTGGGAGACTGTCAAAATCAATTGAGGGTCAATTTAGTACTTTATAACAATATTATACGGAATAATCCGAGAATCGCCACACACTCAGTGAGAGACTGTCAAAGTCAATTGAGGGTCGATTTAGTACTTTATAACAATATTTTACCAAGTAATCCGAGAATCGCGACATAGCGAGTGGGAGACTGTCAAAGTCAATTGAGGGTCGATTTAGTAGTTTATAACAATATTATAACAAAATAATCCGAGAATCGCCACACACCGAGTGGGACACTGTCAAAGTCAATTGAGGGTCGATTTAGTACTTTATAACAATATTATACGAAATAATCCGAGAATCGCCACACACTCAGTGGGAGACTGTCAAAGTCAATTGAGGGTCGATTTAGTACTTTAAAAACAATATTTTACCAAGTATTCCGAGAATCGCCACACAACGAGTGGGAGACTTTCAAAGTCAATTGAGGGTCAATTTAGTACTTTATAACAATACTATACGAAATAATCCGAGAATCCCCACACACCCATTGGGAGACTGTCAAAGCCAATTGAGGGTCGATTTAGTACTTTAGAACAATATTATACAAAATAATCCGAGAATCGCCACACACCCTGTGGGAGATTGTCAAAGTCAAATGAGGGTCGATTTAGTACTTTATAACAATATTATACCAAGTGATCCGAGAATCGCCACACACCGAGTGGGAGACTCTCAAAGTCAATTGAGGGTCGATTTAGTCCTTAAGAACAACATTATACGAAATTATACGAGAATCGCCACACAACGACTGGGAGACTTTCAAAGTCAAATGAGGGTCGATTTAGTACTTTATAACAATATTTTACCAAGTGATCCGAGAATCGCCACACACCGCGAGACTGACGGAAGTCAATTGAGGTCGATTTAGTACTTAAGAACAATATTATACAAAATAATCCGAGAATCGCCACACACTGAGTGGGAGACTGTCAAAGTCAATTGAGGGTCGATTTACTACTTTATAACAATAATATACGAAATAATCCGGGAATCGCCACACACTGAGTGGGAGACTGTCAAAGTCAATTGAGGGTCGATTTAGTACTTTATAACAATATTATACGAAATAGTCCGAGAATCGCCACACACCAAGTGGGAGACTGGCAAAGTCAATTAAGGGTCGATTTAGTACTTTATAACAATATTATACGAAATAATCCGAGAATCGCCACACACCCAGTGGGAGACTGTCAAAGTCAATTGAGGGTCGATTTAGTACTTTATAACAATATTTTACAAAATATTCCGAGAATCGCCACACACCGAGTGGGAGACTGTCAAAGTCAATTGAGGGTCGATTTAGTACTTAAGAACAATATTATACGAAATAATTCGAGAATCGCCACACAACGACTGGGAGACTTTCAAAGTCAATTGAGGGTCGGTTTAGTACTTTATAACAATATTATACGAAGTAATCCAAGAAGCGCCACACAACGCGTGGGAGACTCTCAAAGTCAATTGAGGGTCGATGCATGTTTCAGTACTTCAAGAACAATATTATACAAAAATAATCCGAGAATCGCTTACACACCCCTGTGGAGACTTTCAAAGTCAATTGAGGGTCGATTTAGCACTTTTATAACAATATTATACGAAATAATCCAAGAATCGCCAATACACACCAGTGGGAGACTGTCAAAGTCAATTGAGAATCGATTTAGTACTTAAGAACAATATTATACGAAATAATCAGAGAACGCTACACAACGACTGGGAGACTTTCAAAGTCATTCGAGGGTCGGTTAGTACTATAAATAATATTATATTTAAAGTAAACCGGAGAATTTCACACAACGAAAGTGGGAGACTCTCAAAGTCAATTGAGGGTCGGTTTAGTACTTTATAACAATATTATACGAAATAAACCGAGAATCGCCACACAACGAGTGGGAGACTCTCAAAGTCAATTGAGGGTCGATTTAGTATTTAAGAACAATATTATACAAAATAATCCGAGAATCGCTACACACCCTGTGGGAGACTGTCAAAGTCAATTGAGGGTCGATTTAGTACTTTATAACAATATTATACGAAATAATCCGAGAATCGCCACACACCAGTGGGAGACTCAAAGTCAAATGAGGGTCAATTTAGCACTTTATAACAATATTATACGAAATAATCCGAAAATCGCCACACACCGAGTGGGAGACTGTCAAAGTAAATTGAGGGTCGATTTACTACTTTATAACAATATTATACGAAATAATCCGAGAATCGCCACACAATGAGTGGGAGACTTTCAAAGTCAATTGAGGGGCGATTTAGTACTTTATAACAATATTATACCAAATAATCCGAGAATCGCCACAACACCGAGTGGGAGACTGTCCAAGTCAATTGAGGGTCGATTTAGTACTTAAGAACAATATTATACGAAATAATTCGAGAATCGCCACACAACGACTGGGAGACTTTCAAAGTCAATTGAGGGTCGGTTTAGTACTTTATAACAATATTATACGAAGTAATCCGAGAATCGCCACACACCGCTTGGGAGACTGTCAAAGTCAATTGCGGGTCGATTTAGTACTTTATAACAATATTATACGAAATAGTCCGAGAATCGCCACACACCCAGTGGGAGACTAGCAAAGTCAATTAAGGGTAGGTTTGGTACTTTATAACAATATTATACGAAATATTCCGAGAATCGCCACACACCCAGTGGGAGACTGTCAAAGTCAATTGAGGGTCGGTTTAGTACTTTATAACAATATTATACCAAGTAATCCGAGAATCGCCACACAGCCAGTGGGAGACTCTCAAAGTCAATTGAGGGTCGATTTAATAGTTTATAACAATAATATACGAAATTGAATCGCCACACAATTCTGTGGGAGATCAGGAAAGTCAATTGAGGGTCGATTAAGTACTTTATAACAATATTATACGAAATAATCTGAGAATCGCCACACAACCCGTAAGCAGACTGTCATAGTCAATTGAGGGTCGATTTAATAGTTTATAACAATATTTTACCAAGTAATCCAAGAATCGCCACATAGCGAATGGGAGACTGTCAAAGTCAATTGAGGGTCGATTTAGTACTTTACAACAATATTATACGAAATAATCCGAGAATCGCCATACACCGAGTGGGAGACTCTCAAAGTCAATTGAGGGTCGATTTAGTACTTTACAACAATATATACGAAATAATCCGAGAATCGCCACACACCCTGTGGGAGACTGTCAAAGTCAATTGAGGGTCGATTTAGTACTTTATAACAATATTTTACCAAATAATCCGAGATTCGCCACACACCGAGTGGGAGACTGTCAAAGTCAATTGAGGGTCGATTTAGTACTTAAGAACAATATTATACGAAATAATCAGAGAATCGCCACACCTTGAGTGGGAGACTGTCAAAGTCAATTGAGGGTCGATTTAGTAATTTATAACAATATTATACGAAATAGTCCGAGAATCGCCACACACCCAGTGGGAGACTGGCAAAGTCAATTAAGGGTCGGTTTAGTACTTTAAAACAATATTATACGAAATAATCCGAGAATCGCCACACACCCAGTGGGAGACTTTCAAAGTCAATTGAGGGTCGATTTAGTACTTTATAACAATATTATACGAAATAATCCGAGAATCGCCACACAACCAGTGGGAGACTGTCAAAGTCAATTGAGGGTCGATTTAGTACTTTATAACAATATTATACGAAATAATCCGAGAATCGCCACACACCCTGTGGCAGACTGTCATAGTCAATTGAGGGTCGATTTAGTAATTTATAACAATATTTTACGAAATAATCCGAGAATCGCCACACACCGAGTGGGAGACTGTCAAAGTCATTTTTGGGTCGATTTAGTACTTTATAACAATATTATACGAAATAATCCGGAAATCGCAACATCCAGTGGGAGACTGTCAAAATCAATTGAGGGTCAATTTAGTACTTTATAACAATATTATACGAAATAATCCGAGAATCGCCACACACTCAGTGGGAGACTGTCAAAGTCAATTGAGGGTCGATTTAGTACTTTATAACAATATTTTACCAAGTAATCCGAGAATCGCGACATAGCGAGTGGGAGACTGTCAAAGTCAATTGAGGGTCGATTTAGTAGTTTATAACAATATTATAACAAAATAATCCGAGAATCGACACACACCGAGTGGGACACTGTCAAAGTCAATTGAGGGTCGATTTAGTACTTTATAACAATATTATACGAAATAATCCGAGAATCGCCACACACTCAGTGGGAGACTGTCAAAGTCAATTGAGGGTCGATTTAGTACTTTAAAACAATATTTTACCAAGTATTCCGAGAATCGCCACATAGCGAATGGGAGACTGTCAAAGTCAATTGAGGGTCGATTTAGTACTTTATAACAATATTATACCAAATAATCCGAGAATCGCCACACACCCAGTGTGAGACTGTCAAAGTCAATTGAGGGTCGATTTAGTAGTTTATAACAATATTTTACCAAGTAATCCGAGAATCGCCACATAGCGAATGGGAGACTTTCAAAGTCAATTGAGGGTCGATTTAGTACTTTATAACAATATTATACGAAATAATTCGAGAATCGCCACACACCGAGTGGGAGACTCTCAAAGTCAATTGAGGGTCGATTTAGTACTTAAGAACAATATTATACGAAATAATTCGAGAATCGCCACACAACGACTGGGAGACTTTCAAAGTCAATTGAGGGTCGGTTTAGTACTTTATAACAATATTATACGAAGTAATCCGAGAATCGCCACACACCGCGTGGGAGACTTTCGAAGTCAATTGAGGGTCGATTTAGTACTTAAGAACAATATTATACAAAATAATCCGAGAATCGCCACACACCCTGTGGGAGACTGTCAAAGTCAATTGAGGGTCGATTTAGTACTTTATAACAATAATATACGAAATAATCTGGGAATCGCCACACACTGAGTGGGAGACTGTCAAAGTCAATTGAGGGTCGATTTAGTACTTTATAACAATAATATACGAAATAATCCGAGAATCGCCTCACACCCTGTGGGAGACTGTGAAAGTCAATTGAGGGTCGATTAACTACTTTATAACAATATTATACGAAATAATCCGAGAATCGCCACACACCCAGTGGGAGACTGTCAAAGTCAATTGAGGGTCGATTTAGCACTTTATAACAATATTTTACAAAATAATCCGAGAATCGCCACACACCGAGTGGGAGACTGCCAAAGTCAATTGAGGGTCGATTTAGTACTTAAGAACAATATTATACGAAATAATTCGAGAATCGCCACACAACGACTGGGAGACTTTCAAAGTCAATTGAGGGTCGGTTTAGTACTTTATAACAATATTATACGAAGTAATCCAAGAATCGCCACACACCGCGTGGGAGACTGTCAAAGTCAATTGAGGGTCGATTTAGTACTTAAGAACAATATTATACAAAATAATCCGAGAATCGCCACACACCCTGTGGGAGACTTTCAAAGTCAATTGAGGGTCGATTTAGTACTTTATAACAATATTATACGAAATAATCCGAGAATCGCCACACACCCAGTGGGAGACTGTCAAAGTCAATTGAGAATCGATTTAGTACTTAAGAACAATATTATACGAAATAATTCGAGAATCGCCACACAACGACTGGGAGACTTTCAAAGTCAATTGAGGGTCGGTTTAGTACTTTATAACAATATTATACGAAGTAAACCGAGAATCGCCACACAACGAGTGGGAGACTCTCAAAGTCAATTGAGGGTCGGTTTAGTACTTTATAACAATATTATACGAAGTAAACCGAGAATCGCCACACAACGAGTGGGAGACTCTCAAAGTCAATTGAGGGTCGATTTAGTATTTAAGAACAATATTATACAAAATAATCCGAGAATCGCTACACACCCTGTGGGAGACTGTCAAAGTCAATTGAGGGTCGATTTAGTACTTTATAACAATATTATACGAAATAATCCGAGAATCGCCACACACCCAGTGGGAGACTGTGAAAGTCAATTGAGAATCGATTTAGTACTTAAGAACAATATTATACGAAATAATTTGAGAATCGCCACACAACGACTGGGAGACTTTCAAAGTCAATTGAGGGTCGGTTTAGTACTTTATAACAATATTATACGAAGAAAACCGAGAATCGCCACACAACGAGTGGGAGACTCTCAAAGTCAATTGAGGGTCGATTTAGTATTTAAGAACAATATTATACAAAATAATCCGAGAATCGCCACACACCCTGTGGGAGACTGTCAAAGTCAATTGAGGGTCGATTTAGTACTTAAGAACAATATTATACGAAATAATCAGAGAATCGCCCCACCTTGAGTGGGAGACTGTCAAAGTCAATTGAGGGTCGATTTAGTAATTTATAACAATATTATACGAAATAGTCCGAGAATCGCCACACACCCAGTGGGAGACTGGCAAAGTCAATTAAGGGTCGGTTTAGTCCTTTATAACAATATTATACGAAATAATCCGAGAATCGCCACACACTGAGTGGGAGACTGTCAAAGTCAATTGAGGGTCGATTTAGTCCTTAAGAACAACATTATACGAAATAATACGAGAATCGCCACACAACGACTGGGAGACTTTCAAAGTCAAATGAGGGTCGATTTAGTACTTAAGAACAATATTTTACCAAATAATACGAGAATCGCCACACACCGAGTGGGAGACTGTCATAGTCAATTGAGTGTCGATTTAGTACTTTAAAACAATATTATACGAAATAATCCGAGAATCGCCACACACCCAGTGGGAGACTGTCAAACTCAATTGAGGGTCAATTTAGTACTTTATAACAATATTATACGAAATAATCCGAGAATCGCCACACACCCAGTGGGAGACTGCCAAAGTCAATTGAGGGTCGATTTAGTAATTTATAACAATATTTTACCAAATAATCCGAGAATCGCCACACATCGAGTGGGAGACTGTCAAAGTCATTTTTGGGTCGATTTAGTACTTTATAACAATATTATACAAAATAATCCGGAAATCGAACATCCAGTGGGAGACTGTCAAAATCAATTGAGGGTCAATTTAGTACTTTATAACAATATTATACGAAATAATCCGAGAATCGCTAACACCCTGTAAGCAGACTGTCATATCAATTGAGGGTCGATTTTAGTACTCTAAAACAATATTATACTCTAAATAATCCGAGAATCGCCACACACCCAGTGGGGAGACTGTCAAACCCAATTGAGGTCAACAATTTAGTACTTTATAAATAATATACGAAATAACTGAGAATCGCCACACACCCAGTGGGAGACTGCCAAAAGTCAATTGAGGTCGATTTAGTACTTATAACAATATTTTACCAAATAATCCGAGAATCGCCACACATCGAGTGGGAGACTGTCAAAGTCATTTTTGGGTCGATTTAGTACTTTATAACAATATTATACAAAATAATCCGGAAATCGAACATCCAGTGGGAGACTGTCAAAATCAATTGAGGGTCAATTTAGTACTTTATAACAATATTATACGAAATAATCCGAGAATCGCCCCACACTCAGTGGGAGACTGTCAAAGTCAATTGAGGGTCGATTTAGTACTTTATAACAATATTTTACCAAGTAATCCGAGAATCGCGACATAGCGAGTGGGAGACTTTCAAAGTCAATTGAGGGTCGATTTAGTAGTTTATAACAATATTATAACAAAATAATCCGAGAATCGCCACACACCGAGTGGGAGACTGTCAAAGTCAATTGAGGGTCGATTTAGTACTTTATAACAATATTATACGAAATAATCCGAGTATCGCCACACACTCAGTGGGAGACTGTCAAAGTCAATTGAGGGTCGATTTAGTACTTTAAAACAATATTTTACCAAGTAATCCGAGAATCGCCACATAGCGAATGGGAGACTGTCAAAGTCAATTTAGGGTCGATTTAGTACTTTATAACAATATTATACCAAATAATCCGAGAATCTCCACACACCCAGTGGGAGACTGTCAAAGTCAATTGAGGGTCGATTTAGTAGTTTATAACAATATTTTACCAAGTAATCCGAGAATCGCCACATAGCGAATGGGAGACTTTCAAAGTCAATTGAGGGTCGATTTAGTACTTTATAACAATATTATACGAAATAATCCGAGAATCGCCACACACCGAGTGGGAGACTCTCAAAGTCAATTGAGGGTCGATTTAGTACTTAAGAACAATATTATGCGAAATAATTCGAGAATCGCCACACAACGACTGGGAGACTTTCAAAGTCAATTGAGGGTCGGTTTAGTACTTTATAACAATATTATACGAAGTAATCCGAGAATCGCCACACACCGCGTGGGAGACTCTCAAAGTCAATTGAGGGTCGATTTAGTACTTAAGAACAATATTATACAAAAAAATCCGAGAATCGCCACACACCCTGTGGGAGACTGTCAAAGTCAATTGAGGGTCGATTTAGTACTTTATAACAATAATATACGAAATAATCCGGGAATCGCCATACACTGAGTGGGAGACTGTCAAAGTCAATTGAGGGTCGATTTAGTACTTTATAACAATATTTTACCAAATAATCCGAGAATCGCCACACCCTGTG
>NW_024726983.1:0-54128 GCF_018991925.1 Homarus americanus
AAAATAGATTATCACAGAAAACTAAAATTTGTATCATAAAAAATGGGGAAATATCTACTTTCAAGCGAAAAGCTTAGATAACCAACTATTCGAAAATAGATTATCATAGGAAAACGAAATTTGTATCATAAAAAATGAAATACTTTCCGGGGAAAGATAGATTACCAAATTTGCTTAAAACAGATTATCATAGAAAAACGAAATTTGTATCATAATAAATGGGGAAATATCTACCCTTTCCGGGAAAGTTTTAGATGTTCAATCCCTTCCTGTTAGATTATCACAGAAAAACGGAAATTTTGGTATCATAAAAAATGGGAAATAGTCAGACTTTCCGAAAGTTATTAGATAACCAAATTTGCTGAAAATAGGATTATCATAGAAAACGGGAAATTTGTATCATAAAAAATGGGAAATATTCATCAGAATTCTAATAGATTACCAAATTTAAAATAGATTATCATAGAAACAAAATTGTACCACAAAATGGGGAAATATCTACTTTTCCACAAAGTTTAGATAAACTAACTTTCCGAAAAATAGATTATCGCAGAAACGGTACCGGTACCAAAATGTAAACATCTACTTTTCCGTATGAAAGTTTTAGATAACCAATTTTCCTTGAAAATTGATTATCACAGAAAACGGAATTTATCATAAAAAATGGGGAAATATCGATCTTCCGGGAAAGTTTAGATAACCAAATCTTCCGAAAATAGATTATCATAGGAAAACGGGAAATTTGTACTACAAAAAAATGGGGAAAATATCGACTTTCCGAAAGCGTCAGATAAACTTTCTCAAAATTTGCTTTAGAAAATAGATTATCACAAAACGGAAATTTGTATCATAAAAAATAGGGAAATATCTACTTTCGAAAGTTATAGATTACCAAATTGCCGGAAAATAGATTATCATAGAAAAACGGAATTTGTATCACAAAAATGGAAATATCTACTTTCTGGGGAAAGTTAGAGTTAGATAACCAAATTGTTTAAAACAGATTATCACAGAAAACGAAATTTGTATCGAAAAATGGAAATATCTACTTTCCTGGAAAGAATACCAACGGTTGAAAAACAGATTATCGCAGAAAACGGAAATTTGTATCATAAAAAATGGGAAATATTCATTTTCCGCGAAAAGCTAGATAACCAAATTTTCCTGCACTGACGCTATCATAGAAACGGGTACTGTATCATAAAAAAATGGGGAAATATTGACTTTCCGGGAAAGTTTTATATGTAACCAACTTCTTCCGAAAATAGATTATTATCAGGAAAACGGGAAATTTGTATCATAAAAATGGGAAATATCGACTTTTCCGGGAAAGTTGATAGATAACCAAATTTAAGCCGAAAATAGATTATCATAGAAAACGGAAATTTGTATCATAAAAAATGGGAAATATCTACTTTCCGGGAAAGTTAGATTACCAAATTTGCCAGAAAATGATTATCATAGAAAACGGGAAATTTGTATCATAAAAAATGGGAAATATCTACTTCAAGGAAAAGTTTAGATAAACTTCAATCCTTCCCAAAAATTGATTATCATGCAGAAAACGGAAATTTGTATCATAAAAATGGGGAAATATCGACTGAAAGCGACACCAACTTCTCAAGATTGTCGCAGAAACGGAAATTTTGTATCATAAAAAATGGGGAAATATCGTGATCAGAAAGTTATTAGATAAACCAAATTTGCTGAAAATAGATTATCATACAAAACGTAAATTTTGTATCAAGGGTAATAGGAAAACATCTACTTTCCGGGAAAGTTGCTTATTTATCAAAATTTGCCGAAAATAGATTATCATAGAAACGGGAAATTTGTATCATGTAATGAATATCTACTTTCCGAAAGTTGGTTAGATAACCAAATTCTGCCGGAAAATAGATTATCGCGAAAACGAATGAAATTGCCAAAAAATGGGAAATATCTACTTTCCGGAAAGGAAATAGATTTACTAACTTGTTTAATTGACACGAAAACGGGAAATTTGTATCGATAAAAATGGAAATATCTACTTTCCAAGTAAAAGTTTTAGGATAACCAATCCTTCTGAAAATTGATTATCATGAAACGGAAATTTGTATCATAAAAATGGGAAATATTGATCTTCCGAAAAGCTTTTAGATAACCAACTTTCCCGAAAAATAGATTATCATGGAAAACGTGAAATTAGATCATAAAAATGGGAAATATCGACTTTCCGTAAAGTTGGTTAGATAACCATAGATTATGAAAACGGAAATTTAAATACAAAAATGGGAAATATCGACTTCTCTGGGAAAGTTGGTTGGATAACCAAATCTCTATTGAAAATAGATTATCAAAATAAACGGGAATGGTATCATAAAAAAATGGAAACATCTACTTCCGAAATATTAGATTACCAATTTGCCGAAAAATAGATGGTCGGCAGAAAACGCAAACAGATCATAAAAATGGGAAAATATCTACTTCAGAAAGGAAAGGATAACCAAATTTGCCGGAAAATGATTATCAGGTAAAAAACGGAATTTGCATCATAAAATGGAAACATCTACTTTCCGAAAGAAGAGATTTACCAAATCTTTCGCAGATTATCATAGAAACGGGAAATTTGTATCACAAAAATGGGAAATATTCATTTCCGCGAAAGTTTTAGATAACCAACTTTCCTGAAAATAGATTTCATTGCGAAACGGAAAATCTTGTAATTACAAAAAATGGGAGGCTGAGTCGACTTTCCGAAAGTATTAGATAAAACTAACTCTTTCCGAAAAAAATATATTATCATAGAAAACGGAAAATTTGAATACAAAAAATGGGAAATATCTACTTCCGGGGAAAGTTGGTTAGAACCAAATGCTGAAAATATATTATCACAGAAACGGAAATTTGGCATTATAAAATGGGAAATATCTACTTCCGCGAAAGCTTAGATAACCAACTTCTGAAAATAGATTATCAGCAGAGAAATGGTATTATAAAAATCAAACACTATCAAGAAAGTTTCTAGATAAACCAACTTCCCGAAAATTGATTATCGTAGAAAACGAGCAATATAACCAACTTTCCGAAAATAGATTACCAGGCAGAAAACGGAAATTTGTATCATAAAAAAATGGGAAATATCTACTTTTCCATGAAAAGTTTTAGATAACCAACTTTCCTGAAAATAGATTATCATAGAAAACGGAAATTTTGTATCATAAAAATGGGAAATATCTACTTCAAGAAAGATTTAGATAAATCAACTTTCCTGAAAAATTGATTATCATAGAAAACGGGAAATTTGTATCATAAAAAATGGGGAAAAGACGACTTTCCGAAAGTTTTAGATAACCAATCCTTTCCCGAAAATAGATTTATCATAGAAAACGGGAATTTTGTATCATAAAAAATGGGAAATATCGACTCTTCCGGGAAAAGTTGAAAGTTAGATTACCAAATTCTGCTTAAAAAAATAGATTATCACAGAAAAACGGGAAATTTTGTATCATAAAAAATGGGAAATATCTACTTTCCGCGAAAGTTTTCTAGATAACAAAAATCCTCTCCGAAAATACTATCATAGAAAACGGGAAATTTGTATCATAAAAAATGGGGAAATATCGACTCTTCCGGAAAGTTGGTTAGATAAACCAAATTTGCTGAAAAATAGACGGTCACAGAAAACGGAAATTTGTATCATAAAAATGGGAAATATCTACTTCTCATGAAAGCTTTAGGATAACCAACTTTCCCGAAAATAGATTAATACAGAAAACGGAAAATTTAGAACAAAAATGGAAAATATCTACTTTCCTGAAAGTTTTCTAGATAAACCGACTTTTCCCGAAAAATTGATATCATAGAAAACGGGAAATTTGTATCACAAAATGGGAAATATCGACTTTTCCGGGAAAGCGAGATAACCAACTTTCCCGGAAAAATAGATTATCATAGAAAACGTAGAAATTTTAGTAATCATAAAAATAAATATCGATTCTTCCGGGAAAGTTATTTAGATAAATCAAATTTGCCGAAAATAGATTATCATAGAAAACGGGAAATTTGTATCATAAAAAATGGGAAATATCTACTTTCCGGGAAAGTTATGTTATTAGATTACCAAATTTGCTGAAAATAGATTATCAGAAACGGGAAAATTTGTATCATAAAAATGGGAAATATCTACTTTCCGGGAAAGCGGTATAGATAAACCAAATTTGCCGAAAATAGATTATCATAGAAAACGGAAATTTGTATCATAAAAATGGGAAATATCTACTTTCCGGGAAAAGATAGATTACCAATGCATGAAAATAGATTATCAGGTACCTGGAAATTTTGTATCATAAAAATGGGAAAAATATCTACTTTCCGCGAAAGTTTCTTAGATAAACCAACTTTCCCGAACATAGATTATCATAGAAAATTTAGAATGGTACTACAAAAATGGGAAATATCTACTTCATAAAGTTTCTAGAGGCCTCTAACTTTCCCGAAAAATTGATTATCACAGAAAAACGGAAATTTGCATCACAAAAAAATGGGAAATATCGACTTCTTCCGAAAAAGCTTAGATAAATCAATCCTTCCTAAAAATAGATTATCAGCAATACTGGTAGGTCAAAAAATAAATATTTAATTTTAGAAAAGCCAAGTTAGATGAAACTCTAATTTGAAGTCAAAAATATTATCAGAAAACAAATCAAAACGAAAATATTCTATCAAAAGATAGGATTACCAAATTTACGAAATAGATTATCACAAAAACGGAAATTTAAATACAAAAAAGTCAGAAAATATCTACTTTCCGAAAGTTGAAATAGATAACCAAATTATGATTGTCACAGAGAAAACGGAAATGTATCATAAAAATGGAATATCTACTTTCCGGAAAGTTAGTTAGATTACCAAACTCTAAGCCGAAAATAGATTATCATAGAAACGCGAAATTTGTATCATAAAAAGGAAATATCTACTTCATGAAAAGTTTTGATAACCAACTCTCCCGGAAAATTGATTACAGTCACAGAAACGGAAATTAGATTAAACAAATATCGACTTTCAGAAGCAGAGACAACCAATCCTTCTCATGAAAATAGATTAATAAGAAAACGGAAATTTGTATCGATAAAAATGGAAATATCTACTTTCCACGAAAGTTTCTAGATAAACAACTTTCCCGAAAATAGATTATCAGAAAACGGAAATTGAACATAAAAATGGAAATATCTACTCTTCCGCGAAAGAGTTTCAGATAAACCAAACTTCCCTAAAACAGATTATCATGAAAACGGAAATTTAGTACCAAAAAAAATGGGAAATATCCACTTTCCGCGAAAGTTGAAATAGATAAACAAATTTCCCGAAAAATAGATCCAATCATAGAAAACGAAATTTGCATCATAAAAAATGGGAAAATATCTACTTTCCGGGAAATAGATAACCAAATTTGCCGGAAAAATAGATTATCATAGAAAACGGAAATTTGTACCATAAAAAATGGAAAATATCTACTTTCCGCGAAAGACAGATAAACAAATTCCGCGAAAATAGATTATCATAGAAAACGGGAAATTGTATCATAAAAACAAACATCTACTTTCCGCGAAAGTTTTATATAAACTAAATTTCCAAAAAATAGATCCATCATCATAGAAACGTACCACAACAAAAAATGGAAAATATCTACTTTCCACGAAAGTTAATAGATAAACAACTTTCCTAAAAACACTATCCAGAAAACGGAAATTTGTATCATAAAAAAATGGGAAAATATCATACTCTCCGGGAAAGTTACTAGACAACCAAACTTCCCGTAAAAATATCATAGAAACGGAAATTTAGTATCATAAAAATAAAATATCATACTTTACCGGAGCGAATAGACCTCAAATTTAACCGAAAAATAGATTATCATAGAAAACGGAAATTTGTATCAAAAAAAATGGGGAAATATCTACTTTCCATGAAAAGTTGAGAGACAAACAAATTCCAAAAATAGATTATCACAGAAACGGAAATTGTATCACAAAAAATGGAAATACCCGAAAGGTTAGCATAATCAAATTTGCCGGAAACAGATTATCACAGAAAACGGAAATTTCTATACAAAAAAATGGGAAATATCTACTTTCCAAAAACACCCCAAAAAAAACACCAAAAAACACAAAAATTTCGATTTTGGGAAATATTACCTAAATCTTTATGAAGTAGAATATCATAGAAAAACAGGAAATTTGTATCACAAAAATGGAAATATCTACTTTCCGGAAAGTTGTTAGATAACCAAATTTTCCGAAAATAGACTATCATAGAAAACGAAATTTGTATCATAAAAATGGAAATATCTACTTTCCGAAAGTTGGTAGACAAAACCAATTCTGCAGAAAATAGAATTATCATAGAAAACGGAAATTTGTATCATAAAAAATGGGAAATATCTACTTTCCAAGAAAAGTTGGTTAGATAACCAACTTTCCGAAAATAGATTATCATAGAAACAGAAATTTGTATCATAAAATAGGGAAATATCTACTTTCCGGAAAGTTAGTTAGATAACCAAATTTGCCGAAAATAGATTATCATAGAAACGGAAATTTGTATCATAAAAATGGGAAATATCTACTTTCCGCGAAAAGTTAAGTTAGATAAACAATTTTCCCGAAAATAGATTATCATAGAAACGGGAAATTTGTATCATAAAAATGGGAAATATCTACTTTCCGCGAAAGTTTAGTTAGGATAAACAAATTTGCCGAAAATAGATTATCATAGAAAAACAGGAAATTTGTATCATAAAAAATGGGAAATATCCACTTTCCGGGAAAGTTGGTTAGATAAACCAAATTTGCCGAAAATAGATTATCATAGAAACGGGAATTTGTATCATAAAAAATGGGAAATATCTACTTTCGCGAAAGTTGAGTTAGAGATAAACAAATTTCCCGAAAATAGATTATCACAGAAAAACGGAAATTTGTATCATAAAAATAAATATTCATTTTCCGAAAGTTGATAGATAAACCAAAATTTGCCGAAAATAGATTATCATAGAAAACGAAAATTGTATCATAAAAATGGAATAATACTTCTCCGAAAAGTAGATAGATTCAACTTCGGAAAGTAGATTATCGTTTTTCGGGGAATAGATTTTCAATTTTGGAAATATACCTAATTTTGCGAAGTAGATTATCACAGAAAACGGGAAATTTGTATCACAAAAATGGGAATATTCACCTTCCGGGAAAGTTGGTTAGATAACCAAATTTACCGAAAAATAGATTATCAAGTAGAAAACGGAAATTTGTATCATAAAAATGGGAAATATCTACTTCCAAGAAAGTTATTAGATAACCAAATTTGCCGGTTAGATTATCTGGCAGAAACGGAAATTTACTCATAAAAATGGAAATATCTACTTTCCGCGAAAGTTGGTTAGATAAAACAACTTTCCCGAAAATAGATTATCATAGAAAACGGAAATTTGTATCATAAAAAAATGGGAAATATCTACTTTCCGGGAAAGTTGGTTAGATAACCAAATTTGCCGAAAATAGATTATCATAGAAAACGGAAATTTGTATCATAAAATGGGGAAATATCTACTTTCCGCGAAAGTTGAGTTAGATAAACAACTTTACCGAAAATAGATTATCACAGAAAACGGAAATTTGTATCATAAAAATGGGAAATATCTACTTTCCGGGAAAGTTATTAGATAAACAAAATTTACGAAAATAGAATTATCATAGAAAACGGGAAATTTGTATCATAAAAATGGGAAATATCTACTTTCCGCGAAAGTTGTTAGATAAACAAATTTCCCGAAAATAGATTATCATAGAAAACGGGAAATTTGTATCATAAAAATATGGGAAATATCTACTTTAAAGTTATTTAGATAACCAAATTTGCCGAAAATAGATTAACATAGAAAACGGAAATTTGTATCATAAAAAATGGGAAATATCTACTTCCGCGAAAGTTGAGGATAAACAACTTTCCTGAAAAATAGATTATCATAGAAAAACGGAAATTTGTATCATAAAAAATGGAAATATCTACTTTCCAGGAAAGTTGGTTAGATAACCAAATTTGCCGAAAATAGATTATCATAGAAAACGGAAATTTGTATCATAAAAAATGGGAAATATCTACTTTCCGCGAAAGTTGAAAGTTAGATAAACAATTTCTAGAAAAATAGATTATCATAGAAAACGGGAAATTTGTATCATAAAAATGGAAATATCTACTTTCCAAAGTTAAGGTTAAGAACCAAATTTGCCGAAAATAGATTATCATAGAAAACGGAAATTTGTATCATAAAAAATGGGAAATATCTACTTTCCGCGAAAGTTAAGTTAGATAAACAAATTTCCTGAAAATAGATTATCATGGAAAAACGGGAAATTTGAATACAAAAAATGGAATATCTACTTTCCGGGAAAGTTGAGCAGATAACCAAATTTAGCGAAAATAGATTATCATAGAAAACGGAAATTTGTATCATAAAAAATGGGAAATATCTACTCTTCCGCGAAAGTTGAGTTAGATAAACAACTTTCCCGAAAATAGATTACATCATAGAAAACGGAAATTTGTATCATAAAAATGGGAAATATCTACTTTCCGGAAAGTTGAAAAGAGATAAACCAAATTTGCTAAAAATAGATTATCATAGAAAAGGAAATTTGTATCATAAAAATGGGAAATATCTACTTTCCAAAGTTAGTTAGAAAAACAACTTCCCGAAAATAGATTATCATAGAAAACGGAAATTTTATCATAAAAATAAATATCTATCCGCGAAAGAGTTAGATAACCAAATTGCCGAAAATGGATTATCATAGAAAACGAGAAATTTGTATCATAAAAATGGAAATATCCTACTTTCCGCGAAAGTTGAGTTAGATAAACAACTTTCCCGAAAAATAGATTATCATAGAAAACGGAAATTTGTATCATAAAAATGGGGAAATATCTACTTTCCGGGAAAGTTGTTAGATAACCAAATTTCCCGAAAATAGATTATCATAAAACGGAAATTTGTATCATAAAAATGGGAAATATCTACTTTCCGCGAAAGTTGGTTAGATAAACAACTTTCCCGAAAAATAGATATCATAGAAAACGGAAAATTTGTATCATAAAAATGGGAAAAATTCACTTTCCGGGAAAGTTTACCTAGATAAAATCAACTTTGCGAAGTAGATTATCATCGAAAAACGGGAAATTTGTGTCACAAAAATGGGAAATATCTACTTTCCGCGAAAGTTAGTTAGATAAACAAATTTTCCCGAAAATAGATTATCATAGAAAACGGGAAATTTGACATCACAAAAAATGGGAAATATCTACTTCCCAAAGTTGGTTAGATAACCAAATTTTACGAAAATAGATTATCATAGAAAACGGAAATTTGTATCATAAAAAATGGGATATCTACTTTCCGCGAAAGTTGGTTAGATAAACAACTTTCCCGAAAATAGATTATCACAAAAAACGGAAATTTGTATCATAAAAAATGGGAAACATCTACTTTCCGAAAGTTATATTAGATAACCAAATTTGCCGAAAATAGATTATCATAGAAAACGGAAATTTGTATCATAAAAAATGGGAAATATCTACTTTCCGAAAGTTTGTTAGATAACCAACTTGCCGAAAATGGATTATCACAGAAAACGGGAAATTTGTATCATAAAAATGGGAAATATCTACTTTCCATGAAAGTTGGTTAGGATAAACAACTTTCCCTGAAAATAGATTATCATAGAAAACGGGAAATTTGTATCATAAAAAATGGGAAATATCTACTTTCCGGGAAAGTTATGTTAGATAACCAAATATTTGAAAATGATTATCATAGAAACGGAAATTCGGTATCATAAAAAATGGGAAATATCTACTTTCCGGGAAGAGTTTAGATAAACAAATTTGCCGAAAATAGATTATCATAGAAAACGGGAAATTTGTATCATAAAAATAAAAACCCAAAAAACCAAAAAAAAAACAAAAAACAAAACAAAAAATGGGAAATATCTACTTTCCGCGAAAGTTGGTTTGATAAAAACAAACTCCCGAAATAGATTATCATAAAAACGAAATTTGTATCATAAAAATGGAAATATCTACTTTCCGGGAAAGGTTATCTACTTTCCCGAAAAAGTAGATAGATTTTCTACTTTCGAAAGTAGATTACTATCTTTCGGGGAATAGATTGAAATTTTGGGTGAAATATTACCTAATTTTATGAAGTAGATTATCAAGAAAAACGGAAAATTGTATCACAAAAATGGAAATATCTACCGGAAAGTTGGTTAGATAAACCAAATTTTCCGAAAACAGATTATCATAGAAAACGAAATTTGTATCATAAAAAATAAATATCTACTTCCTAAAGTTGAGTTAGATAAACCAAATTTGCCGAAAATAGATTATCACAGAAAACGGAAATTTGTATCATAAAAAATGGAAATATCTGCTTTCATGAAAGTTAAGGTTAGATAAACTTTCCCGAAAATAGATTATCACAAAAACGGGAAATTAGCATCATAAAAAATGGGAAATATCTACTTTCCGCGAAAGTTGTTAGATAAACAACTTTCCCGAAAATAGATTTCAGAAAAGGGAAATTTGTATCATAAAAAATAAAATACTACTTTCCGGGAAAGTTGTTAGATAACCAAATTTGCTGAAAAGAGATTACCGCAGAAAAACGGGAAATTTGTATCATAAAAAATGGGAAATATCTACTTTCCAAGCGAAGTTGTTAGATAAACAACTTTCCCGAAAATAGATTATCATAGGAAAAACGAAATTTGTATCATAAAAATGGGAAATATCTACTTTCCGGAAAGTTATTAGATAAAATCAATTGCCGAAAAATAGATTATCATAGAAACGGAAATTTGTATCATAAAAAATGAAATATCTACTTTCCGCGAAAGTTGTTAGATAAAACAACTTTCCCGAAACAGATTATCATAGAAAACGAAATTTGTATCATAAAAATGGGAAATATCTACTTTCCGGGAAAGTTGGTTAGATAAACAAATTTGCCGGAAAATAGATTATCAAGTAAAAACGGGAAATTTGTATCATAAAAATGGGTATCTACTTTCCGCGAAAGTTAATAGATAAACAACTTTCCCGAAAATAGATTACTGAAACGGAAATTTGTATCATAAAAAATGAAATATCTACTTTCCGCGAAAGTTAAGGATGTACTTTCCCGAAAAGTAGATAGATTTTCTACTTTTCAAAAGATTATCGATTTTTCGGGGAATAGATTTCGAATTTGGGGAAATATTACCTAATTTTGCAGATTATAGAAAACGGGAAATTTGTATCACAAAAATTGGAAATATCTACTTTCCGGTAAGTTGTTAGATAAACCAAATTTTCCGAAATAGATTTTCATAGAAAACGGAAATTTGTATCATAAAAAATGGGAAATATCTACTTTCCTGAAAGAGTTAGATAAAAAACTTTCCTAAAAAATATTATCATAGAAAACGGGAAATTTGTATCATAAAAATCGGAAATATCTACTTTCCGGGAAAGTTGGTTATCCACTTTCCCGAAAAGTAATAGATTTTCACTCGAAAGAAGATTATCGATTTTTCGGGGAAGATTTTCGAATTTTGAAATATTACCTAATTTTGCGAAGTAGATTATCAGAAAACGGAAATTTGTATCACAAAAAATGGGAAATATCTACTTTCCGGAAAGTTGGTTAGATAACCAAATTTTCCGAAAATAGATTATCATAGAAAATGGGAAATTTGTATCATAAATGGGAAATATCACTTTCCGGGAAAGTTATTAGATAACCAAATTTGCCGAAAATAGATTATCATAGAAAACGGGAAATTTGTATTACAAAAATGGGAAATATCTACTTTCCGCGAAAGTTGAGTTAGATAAACAACTTTCCCGGAAAATAGAATTATCATAGAAACGGGAAATTTGTATCATAAAAATGAAATATATACTTTCGGGAAAGTTATTGATAACCAAATTTGCCGAAAATAGATTATCATAGAAAACGGAAATTTGTATCATAAAAAATGGGAAATCTACTTTCCACGAAAGTTGAGTTAGATAAACAACTTTCCCGGAAAATAGATCAACAGAAAACGGGAAATTTGTATCATAAAAAATGGGAAATTCACTTTCCGCGAAAGTTGTTAGATAAACAAATCTTTCCGAAAATAGATTATCATAGAAAACGGAAATTTGTATCATAAAAATGAAATATCTACTTTCCGGGAAAGTTATTAGATAACCAAATTTACCGAAAATAGATTACATAGAAAACGGAAATTAATTTACATAAAAATGGGAAATAGCTACTTTCCGCGAAAGTTGAAGATAAACAACTTTCCGGAAAATAGATTATCAAGAAAACGGGAAATTTGTATCATAAAAAATGGGAAATATCTACTTTCCACGAAAGTTGAGTTAGATAAACCAAATTTGTCGAAAATAGATTATCATAGAAAACGGAAATTTGTATCATAAAAGATGGAAATTCATTTCCGCGAAAGTTGATAGATAAACAACTTTCCCGAAAATAGATTATCATAGAAAACGGGGAAATTTGTATATCATAAAAATGGGAAATATCTACTTTCCGGGAAAGTTGAGTTAGATAAACCAAATTCCGACAAATAGATTATCAGAAAACGGGAAATTTGTATCATAAAAAATGGAAATATCCACTTCCCGAAAGTTGGTTAGATAAACAACTTTCCCGAAAATAGATTATCATAGAAAACGGGAAATTTGTATCATAAAAAGGAAATATCTACTTTCCGGGAAAGTTGGTTATTTCCCGAAAAGTAGATGATTTTCTACTTTCGGAAAGTAGATTATCGATTTTCGGGGAATAGATTGAATTTTGGGGAAATATTACCTAATTTGCGAAGTAGATTATCATAGAAAACGGAAATTTGCATCACAAAAATGGGAAATATCCACTTTCCGGGAAAGTAGTTAGATAACCAAATTTTCCGAAAATATTATCAGAAAACGAAATTTGTATCATAAAAAATGGAAATATCTACTTTCCGGGAAAGTTATTAGATAACCAAATTTGCCGAAAATAGATTATCATAGAAAACGGGAAATTTGTATAATAAAAATGGGAAAAATCTACTTTCCGCGAAAGTTGAGTTAGATAAACAACTTTCCCGGAAAATAGATTATCATAGAAACGGAAATTTGTATCATAAAATGGGAAATGTTTTTTCCGGGAAAGTTGGTTGATAACCAAATTTGCCGAAAATAGATTATCATAGAAAACGAAAAATTTGTATCATAAAAATGGAAATATCTACTTCCGCGAAAGTTGGTTTAATAAACAACTTTCCCGAAAATAGATTATGATAGAAAACGGAAATTTGTATCATAAAAATGGGAAATATCTACTTCCGAAAGTTGGTTATCTACTTTCCTGAAAAGTAGATAGATTTTCTACTTTCGGAAAGTAGATTATCGATTTTTCGGGGAATAGATTTTCGAATTTTGGGGAAATATTACCTAATTTTTGCGGCGCAGATTATCATAGAAAACGGAAATTTGTATCACAAAAATGGAAATATCTACTTTCCGGGAAAGTTGGTTAGATAACCAAATTTTCCGAAAATAGATTATCATAGAAAACGGAAATTTGTATCATAAAAAATGGGAAATATCTACTTTCGGAAAGTTGGTTAGATAACCAAATTTGCGAAAATAGATTATCATAGAAAACAGGAAATTTGTATCATAAAAATGGGAAATATCTACTTTCCGCGAAAGTTAGTTAGATAAACAACTTTCCCAAAAATAGATTATCAGAAACGAAATTTGTATCATAAAAATTGGGAAATATCTACTTTCCGAAAGTTGGTTAGATAACCAAATTTGCCGAAAAATAGATTATCATAGAAACGGGAAATTTGTATCATAAAAAATGGGAAATATCTACTTTCCGCGAAAGTTGATGATAAACAACTTTCCAAAATAGATTATCATAGAAAACGGGAAATTTGTATCATAAAAAAAAAGGGAAATATCTACTTTCCGCGAAAGTTGAGTTAGATAAACAACTTTTCCCGAAAATAGATTATCATAGAAAACGGGAAATTTGTATCATAAAAAATGGGAAATATCTACTTTCCGGGAAAGTTGATAGATAACCAAATTTGCCGAAAATAGATTATCACAGAAAACGGGAAATTTGTATAATAAAAATGGGAAATATCTACTTTCCGCGAAAGTTGGTTAGATAAACAACTTTCCCCGAAAATAGATTATCATAGAAAACGGGAAATTTGTATCATAAAAAATGAAATATGTTTTTTCCGGGAAAGTTAGTTAGATAACCAAATTTGCCGAAAATAGATTATCATAGAAAACGGGAAATTTGTATCATAAAATGGGAAATATCTACTTTCCGCGAAAGTTGGTTTGATAAACAACTTTCCGAAAATAAATTATGATAGAAAACGGAAATTTGTATCATAAAAAATGGGAAATATCTACTTTCGAAAGTGAGTCTACTTTCCCGAAAAGTAGAGATTTCTACTTTTCGGAGTGACGATTTTTCGGGGAATAGATTTTCGAATTTTGGGGAAATATTACCTAATTTTGCGAAGTAGATTATCATAGAAAACGGAAATTTGTATCACAAAAATGGGAAATATCTACTTTCCGGGAAAGTTGGTTAGATAACCAAACCTGAAAATAGATTATCATAGAAAACGGAAATTTGCATCAAAAATGGGAAATATCTACTTTCAGAAAATTGAAAGATAACCAAATTTGCCGAAAATATTATCATAGAAACGGGAAATTTGTATCATAAAAATGGAAATATCTACTTTCCGCGAAAGTTGGTTAGATAAACAACTTTCCAAAAATAGATTATCATAGAAAACGGGAAATTTGTATCATAAAATTGGGAAATATCTACTTCCGGGAAAGTTAAATAGATAACCAAATTTGCCGAAAATAGATTATCATAGAAAACAAATTTGTATCATAAAAAATGGAAAATATCTACTTTCCGCGAAAGTTGGTTAGATAAACAACTTTCCCGAAAATGATTATCATAGAAACAAATTTGTATCATAAAAATAATATCTACTTTCCAGAAAGTTGGAGAGATAAACAACCTTCCCGAAAATAGATTATCATAGAAAACGGAAATTTGTATCATAAAAAATGGGAAATATCTACTTTCCGAAAGTTGGTTAGATAACCAAATTGCCGAAAATAGATTATCATAGAAAACGGGAAATTGTATCATAAAAAATGAAATATCTACTTTCCATGAAAGTTGTTAGATAAACAACTTTCCGGAAAATAGATTATCATAGAAAACGGGAAATTTGTATCATAAAAATGGGAAATATCTACTTTCCGGGAAAGTTAGTTATCTACTTTCCGAAAAGTAGATAGATTACCGGAAAGTAGATTATCGATTTTTCGGGGAATAGATTGAATTTTGGGGGAAATATTACCTAATTTTGCGAAGTAGATTATCATAGAAAACGGAAATGTATCACAAAAATGGGAAATATCTACTTTCCGAAAGTTGGTTAGATAACCAATTTTTCCGAAAATAGATTATCATAGAAACAGAATTTGTATCTTAAAAATGGGAAATATCTACTTTCCGGGAAAGTTAGTTAGATAACCAAATTTGCCAATAGATTATCATAGAAAACGGAAATTTGTATCATAAAAAATGGGAAATATCTACTTTCCGCGAAAGTTGGTTAGATAAACAACTTTCCGAAAATAGATTATCATAGAAAACAGGAAATTTGTATCATAAAAATGGGAAATATCTACTTTCCGGGAAAGTTGGTTGGATAACCAAATTTGCCGAAAATAGATATCATAGAAAACAGAATTTGTATCATAAAAATGGGAAATATCTACTTTCGCAGTTGGATAGATAAACAATTTCCCGAAAATAGATTATCATAGAAACAGAATTTGTATCATAAATGGAAATATCTACTTTCGGGAAAGTTGGTTATCCATTCCAAAAAGTAGATAGATTTTCTACTTTTTCGGAAAGTAGATTATCGATTTTTCGGAATAGATTTTCGAATTTGGAAATATTACTAATTTTGCGAAGTAGATTATCATAGAAAACGAAATGTATCACAAAAATAGGAAATATCTACTTTCCGGGAAAGTTGGTTAGATAACCAATTTTCCGAAAATAGATTATCATAGAAAACGGAAATTTGTATCATAAAAATGGGAAATATCTACTTTCCGGGAAAGTTGGTTAGATAACCAAATTTGCGAAAATAGATTATCATAGAAAAAACAGGAAATTTGTATCATAAAAATGGGAAATATCTACTTTCCGCGAAGTTGGTTAGATAACAACTTTCCGAAAATAGATTATCATAGAAACAAGGAAATTTGTATCATAAAAATGGAAATATCTCTACTTTCCGGGAAAGTTGGTTAGATAACCAAATTTGCCGAAAATAGATATCATGAAAACGAAATTTGTATCATAAAAATGGGAAATATCTACTTTCGCGAAGTTGGTTAGATAAACAACTTTCCGAAAATAGATTATCATAGAAAACAGGAATTTGTATCATAAAATGGGAAATATCTACTTTCCGGGAAAGTTGGTTAGACACAAATTTGCCGAAAATAGATTATCATAAACAGAGAAATTGTATCATAAAAATGAAATATCTACTTTCGCGAAAGTTGGTTAGATAAACAACCCAAAATAGATTATCATAGAAAACAGGAAATTTGTATCATAAAAAATGGAAATGTCTACTCGGGAAAGTTGGTTATCTACTTTCCCGAAAAGTAGATAGATTTTCTACTGAAATAAATTATCGATTTTCGGGGAATAGATTTTCAATTTTGGAAATATTACCTAATTTTGCGAAGTAGATTATCATGAAAACGGAAATTTGTATCACAAAAATGGGAAATATCTACTTTCCGGGAAAGTTGGTTAGATAACCAAATTTTCCGAAAATAGATATCATAGAAAACAGGAAATTTGTATCATAAAAAAGGGAAATATCTACTTTCCGGAAGTTGGTGAGATAACCAAATTTGCCGAAAATAGATTATCATAGAAAACAGGAAATTTGTATCATAAAAAATGAAATATCTACTTTCGGGAAAGTTGGTTGAATAACCAAATTTGCCGAAAATAGATTATCATAGAAAACGGAAATTTATCATAAAAAATGGAATTATCTACTTTCCGCGAGTTGGTTAGATAAACAACTTTCGAAAATAGATTATCATAGAAACAGGAAATTTGTATCATAAAATGAAATATCTACTTTCCGGGAAGTTGGTTATCTACTCACCTCTGATATTCAGTTACACTTCCGACACTCCCAGGTACACCTGACACTCCCAGGTACACCTCTGACACTCCCAGGTACACCTCTGTACTCCCAGTTACACCTCCGACCTCCCAGTTACACCTGACACTCCCAGTACACCTCTGACACTCCCAGGTACACCTCTGATACTCAGGTACACCTCTGACACTCCCAGGTCACCTCCGACACTCCCAGGTACAACTCCGACAATCCCAGGTAAACCTCCGATACTCCTAGGTACACCTCTGAAACTCCCAGGTACACCTCTGACACTCCCAGGTATTCCTCTGACACTCCCTGGTACACCTCTGGCTCTCCCAGGTACACCTCTGACACTGCCAGGTACACCTCTGACAATCCCAGGTACTCCTGTGACACTCCCAGGTACACCTCCGACCTCCCAGGTACACCTTTGACACTCCTAGGTACACCTCCGATATTCCCAGGTACACCTCCGATATTCCCAGGTACACCTCCGATACTCCCAGGTACACCTTTGAGACTCCCAGGTACTCCACTGACATTCCCTGGTACACCTCTGACATTCCCAGTTACACCTCCGACACTCCCAGTTACACCCCTGACACTCCCAGGTACACCTCTGACACTCCCAGGTACACCTCTGATACTCCCAGGTACACCTCTGACACTCCCAGGTACTCTCTGACACTCCTGGTTCACCTCTGAGACTCCCAGGTACCTCTGACACTCCCTGGTACACATCAGATATTCCCAGGTACACCTCCGACATTCCCAGGTACACCTCCGATACTCCCAGGTACACCTTTGAGACTCCCAGGTACTTCACTGACCTCCCTGGTATGCCTCTGACATTCCCAGGTACCTCTGACGCTCCCAGGTACACCTCTGATACTCCCAGGTACATCTGACACTCCCAGGTCACCTCCCGACACTCCCAGGTACAACTCGACACTCCAGGTACACCTCTTACACTCCCAGGTTCACCTCTGACCTCCCAGGTACACCTCTGACTCTCCCAGGTACACCTCTGACACTCCCAGGTACCTTTGACACTCCCAGGTACACCTCTGACACTCCCAGATACACCTCCTGACACTCCCAGGTACTCACTGACATTCCCTGTACACCTCTGACACTCCCAGGTACACGTCCGACACTCCCAGGCATACCTCTGACATCCCAGTTACACCTCTGACACTCCCAGGTACACCTCTGACCTCCCAGGTACACCTCTGACACTCCTAGTGCTCCTCTCCTCCCTGATACACCTCTAACACTCCCAGGTGCACCGCGCCAACCTCCCAGGTACACCGCTGACACTGCCAGTTACACCTCACACCTCAGACACTGCCAGGTAGACCTCACCTCCTGACACTCCCAGGTATACCTCTGACCTCCCAGGTACACCTCTGACACTCCCAGGTACACCTCGGCACTCCCAGGTACACCTCTGACCTCCCTAGGTACTCTCTGTCACTCCCTAATACACCGCTAACACTCCCAGGTGCACCGCCCAGCTCCCAGGTACACCTCCCAACCTCCCTAGTGCTCTCTGTCCTCCTAGTACACCTCTGCTGCTCCCAGGTGCACCGCTGACACTCCCAGGTACACGCTGACAATGCCAGTTACACCTCCAGACACTGCCAGGTACACCTCAGACACTGCCAGTTACCTCCAGACACTGCCAGGTACCTCAGACACTGCCAGGTACACCTCAGACACTCCCAGTACCTCTGACACTCCAGGTACACCTCCGACACTCCCAGGTACACCTCCGACCTCCCAGGTGACACCTCTCACACTCCCAGGTACCTCCGACCTCCCAGGTTCTGCCCTGACACTCCCAGGTACACCTCTGACACTCCCAGGTACCTCAGACACTCCCAGGTACACCTCAGACACTCCCAGGTACACCTCTGACCTCCCAGGTACACCTCCGACACTCCCAGGTACACCTCCGACACTCCCAGGTACACTTCTCACACTCCCAGGTACACCTCTGATACTCCCAGGTACACCTCTGACACTGCCAGGTACACCTCTGACACTCCCAGGTACTCATGTGACACTCCCAGGTACACCTCCGATATTCCCAGTTACTCCTACGACACTCCAGTTACACCCCTGACACTCCCAGGTACACCTGTGACACTCCCAGGTACACCTGTGACACTCCCAGGTACACCTCTGATACTCCCAGGTACACCTCTGACACTCCCAGGTACACCTCCGATACTCCCAGGTACACCTCCGATACTCCCAGGTACACCTCTGACACTCCCAGGTAATCCTCTGACACTCCCTGGTTCACCTCTGAGACTCCCAAGTACACCTCTGATTCTCCAAGGTACACCTCTGACACTCCCAGGTCCGCCTCCGACACTTCCAGGTACAACTCCGACACTCCCAGGTACACCTTTGACCCTTCCAGTTACACCTCTGACACTCCCAGGTACACCTCTGACACTCCCAGGTACACCTCTGACACTCCCAGGTACACCTCTGAGCTTACTCCCAGGTACACCTTTGACACTCAGGGTACTCCACTGACATTCCCTGGTACACCTCTGACGCTCCCAGGTACACCTCTGACACTCCCAGGTACCCCTCTGATACTCCCAGGTACACCTCTGACACTGCCAGGTACACCTCTGACACTCCCAGGAACTCCTGTGACACTCCCAGGTACACCTCCGATATTCCCAGGTACACCTCCGATATTCTGAGGTACACCTCTGATACTCCCAAGTACACCTTTGAGACTCCCAGGTACTCCACTGACACTCCCTGTTACACCTCTGACACTCCCTGGTACACCCCAGACACTCCCAGGTACACTTCTCACACTCCTAGGTACACCTCTGACACTCCTAGGTACTCCTCTGTCACTCCCTGATACACCTCTAACACTCCCAGGTACAACGCTGACACTCCCAGGTACACCGCTGACACTGCCAGTTACACCTCAGACAATGCCAGGTACAACTCAGACACTACCAGGTACACCTCCGACCCTCCCAGGTACACCTCAGACACTCCAAGGTGCACCTCTGACACTCCCAAGTGCACCTCTGACACTCCCAGGCACACCTCTGACACTCCCAGGTACACCTCCGACACTCCCAGGTACACTTCTCACACTCCCAGGTACACCTCTGACACTCCCAGATACACCTCTGTCACTCCCAGGTACACCTTTGACACTCCCAGGTACACCTCTGACATTCTCAGATACACCTCTGACACTCCCAGGTACACCTTTGACTCTCCCAGGTACTCCACTGACATTCCCTGGTACACCTCTGACACTCCCAGGTACACCGCTGACACTGCCAGGTACACCTCCGACACTCCCAGGAACACTTCTCACACTCCCAGGTACACCTCCGACACTCCCAGGTACACCTCTGAAATTCCCAGGTACACCTCTGACACTCCAAGGAACACCTCTGACTTGCTCCCAGGTACACCTCTGACACTGCCAGGTACACCTCTGACACTCCCAGGTACCTCCTGACACTCCCAGGTACACCTCTGACACTCCCAGGTACACCTCTGACACTCCCAGGTACACCTTTGACACTCCCAGGTACTCCACTGACATTCCCTGGTACACCTCTGACGCTCCCAGGTACACCTCCGATATTCCCAGGTACACCTCCGATATTTTCAGGTACACCTCTGATACTCCCAGGTACACCTTTGAGACTCCCAGGTACTCCCCTGACACTCCCTGTTACACCTCTGACACTCCCTGGTACACCCCAGACACTCCCAGGTACACTTCTCACACTCCTAGGTACACCTCTGACACTCCTAGGTACTCCTCTGTCACTCCCTGATACACCTCTAACACTCCCAGGTACACCGCTGACACTGCCAGTTACACCTCAGACAATGCCAGGTACAACTCAGACACTACCAGGTACACCTCAGACCCTCCCAGGTACACCTCAGACACTCCAAGGTGCACCTCTGACACTCCCAAGTGCACCTCTGACACTCCCAGGCACACCTCTGACACTCCCAGGTACACCTCCCGACACTCCCCAGAGGTACACTTCTCACCTCCCAGGTACCTCTGACACTTCCAGATACACCTCTGTCCTCCCAAGTACACACCTTTGACCTCCCAGGTACACCTCCTGGCCTCTCAGATACACCTCTGACACTCCCAGGTACACCTTTGACTCTCCCAGGTACTCCACACTGACATTCCTGGTGCACCTCTGACCTCCCAGGTACACGTGACACTGCCAGGTACTGCACCTCCGACACTCCCAGGGTTTTACCTCCGACACTCCCAGGTACACTTCTCACACTCCCAGGTACCTCCGGCTTACTCCCAGCTACCTCTGACACTCCCAGGCACCTCTGACACTCAAAATTTGCACCTCTGACTTGCTCCCAGGCACACCTCTGACACTCCCAGGTACACGTCCGACACTCCCAAATACACCTCTGACACTCCCAGGTACACCTCCGATATTCCCAGGTACACCTCCGATATTCCCAGGTACACCTCTGATACTCCCAGATACACCTTTGAGACTCCCAGGTACTCCACTGACACTCCCTGGTACACATCTGACATTCCCAGTTACACCTCCGAGACTCCCAGTTACACCCCTGACACTCCCAGGTACACCTCCGACACTCCCAGGTACACCTCTGACACTCCCAGGTACACCCCTGATACTCCCAGGTACACCTCTGACACTGCTAGGTACACCTCTGACACTCCCAAGTGCTCCACTGACATTTCCTGGTACACCTCTGACACTCCCAGGTACACGTCCGACACTCCCAGATACACCTCTGACACTCCCAGGTACATTTCTGACACTCCCAAGTACACCTCTGACACTCCCAGGTACACCTTTGACACTCCCAGGTACTCCACTGACATCCCTGGTACACCTCTGACGCTCCCAGGTACACCTCTGACACTCCCAGGTACACCTCCGACATTCCCAGGTACCTCCGATATTCCCAGGTACACCTTCGATACTCCCAGGTACACCTTTGAGACTCCCAAGTACTCCTGTGACACTCCCAGGTACATCTCTGACACTCCCAGGTACACCTCTAAAACTCCCAGGTACACCTCTGACACTTCCAGGTACACCTCTGACACTGCCAGGTACACCTCTGACAATCCCAGTTACACCTCCAAGACTCCAGTTACACCCTGACACTCCCAGGTACCTCAACACACCAGGTACACCTCCTGATACTCCCAGGTACACCTCTGACACTCCCAGGTACACCTCTGACCCTCCCAGGTACACCTCAGACACTCCCTGAGTACACCTCTCACACTCGCAGGTACATCTCCTCACACACTCCCGTACTCCTGTGACACTCCCTGGTACTTCTCTGACCTCCCAGGTACACCTCCAGACACTCCCAGGTACACCTCAGACACTCCCAGGTACACCTCCAGACCTGCTCCCAGGCACACCTCTGAACTCCCAGGTACACCGCTTCAGCACTGCCAGGTACACCTCCTGACACTCCATGTACACCTCTGACACTCCCAGGACACCTCTCACACTCAGGTACACCTCCAGACACTCCCAGGTACACCTCTGACACTCCCAGGTACACCTCTGACACTCCCAGGTACACCTCTGACACTCCCAGGTACCTCTGACACTCCCAGGTACTCCACCGGCATTCCTGGTACACCTCCTGACCTCCTAGGTACACGTCCGACACTCACAGATACACCTCCTGACACTCCCAGGTACATCTCTGACACTCCCAGGTACACCTCTGACACTCCCAGTGCCACCTCTGACACTCCCAGGTACACCTCCTAACACTCCCAGGTACACCTCTGACACTCCTAGGTACTCCTCTGTCACTCCCCTGATACACCTCCTAACACTCCCAGGTGCACCACTGACACTCCCTAGGTACACCGCCCCAGACACCCCAAGTTACACCTCAGACACTGCCAGGTACACCTCAGACATTGCCAGGTACACCTCAGACACTCCCAGGTACAACTCAGACACTCCAAGGTGCACCTCTGACCCTCCCAATGCACCTCTGACACTCTGAGCACCTCTGACACTCCCAGGTACACTTCAGACACTCCCAGGTACACCTTGACACTCCCCAGGCCACCTCTGACACTCCCAGGTACACCTCTGACACTCCCAGGTACACCTTGACACTCCCAGGTACCACTGACATTCCCTGGTACACGTCTGACACCCAGTACACCTTGACACTCCCAGGCACCTCTGACACTCCCAGGTACACCCTGAGACTCAGGTACTCCACCGACATTCCCTGGTACACCTCTGACACCCTAGGTACACGTCCGACACTCACAGATACACCCTCTGACACTAGGTACATCTCTGACACCCCCAGGCACACCTCTGACACTCCCAGGCACACCTCTGACACTCCCAGGTACACCTCTGACACCCCAGGTACACCTCTGACACTCCCAGGTACTCCTCTGTCACTCCCTGATACACCTCTAACACCCAGGCACCGCTGACACTCCAAGGCATCACCGCTGACACTGACAGTCACACCAGACACTGCCAGGTACACCTCAGACACTGCTGCACACCCCTCAGACACTCCCAGGCACAACTCAGACACCTGCGGTGCACCTCTGACACTCCCAAGTGCACCTCTGACACCCCAGGCACACCTCCTGACACTTGCACACTCCAGACACCTGCACACCTTGACACCCAGGTACACCTCACACTTGCACACCCTGACACCCCAGGCACACCTTGACACCCCAGGGTACCCACTGACATTCCCTGGTACACTCGTCCGACACTCCCAGATACACCTCTGACACCTCCCAGGTACATCTCTGACACTCCCAGGTGACACCACTGATACCACAGGTACACCTTTGAACTAGGTACCCACTGACCCCTGGTACACCTCTGACATTCCCAGTTACACTCTGAGACTCCCAGTTACACCCCTGACACTCCCAGGTACACCTCCAACACTCCCAAGCACACCTCTGATACCCAGGTACACCTCTGACACTCCCAGGTACACCTGACAATTCCCAGGTACACCTCCGATAATCCCCAGGTACACCTCTGACACTCCCAGGTACTCCTCTGACACTCCCTGGTTCACCTTTGAGCCTCCCAGGTACAACTCTGACACTCCCTGGTACACCTCGATATTCCCAGGCACACCTCTGATACTCCCAGGTACACCTCTGATACCCCAGGTACACCTCTGACACTCCCAGGTCCGCCTCCGACACTCCCAGGCACAACCCGACACTCCCAGGTACACCTCTGACACTCCTAGGCACACCTCTGACACCCTAGGTACACCTCTGACACCCCAGGTGCACCTCTGACACGCCCAGGCACACCTCTGACACCCCAGGTACACCCCAGACACACCCCAGGCACACCGCTGACACTCCCAGGCACACCTGACATTCCAGGCACACCTCTGACACTCCCAGGCACACCTCGACACTCGGGTACACTTCTCACACTGGCACACCTCCGACACTCCCAGGCACACCGCGACACTCCATTTACACCTCTGACACCCCAGGCACACCTCCTGACACCCCAGGCACACCTCCGACACCCCATGCACACCCTGACACTCCCAGGCACACACCTCTTGACACCCCACACCTCTGACACTCCCCACTCCACTGACATTCCCTAGTACACCTCTGACATCTCTCCAGTCACACCTCCAAGACTCTAGCCACACTCCCTGACACCAGGCACACCTCTGACACACCCAGGCACACCTCTGACACTTGCACACCTCTGACACTGGCACACCCTGACCTCCCAGGCACACCTCAGACACCCTAGGCACACCTCTCACACTCAGAGGCACATCTCTCACACCCCAGGCACTCTCTGACACTCCCTGCACTTCCTGACACCCCAGGCACACCCTCAGACACCCCAGGCACACCTCAGACACTCCCAGGCACACCTCAGACACCCCAGGCACACCTCTGACACTCCCAGGCACACCGCTGACACTGCCAGGCACACCTCTGACACTCCATGTACACCTCCGACACCCAGGACACCTCACACTCTGGCACACCAGACACTCCCAGGCACACCTCCTGACACCCCAGGCACACCTGACACCCCAGGCACACACCTCTGACACCCAGGCACACCCCAGGCACTCCACTGACATCCCTGGCACACCTCTGACACCCCAGGCACACGTCCGACACTCACAAGATACACCTCTGACACTCCCCAGGCACATCTCTGACACTCCAGGCACACCTCTGACACCCCAGGCACACCTCTGACACCCCAGGCACACCCCTAACACTCCTGCACACCCCTGACACTCCCAGGCTCTGTCACCCCTGATACACCTCTAACACTCCCAGCACCGCTAACACCCTAGGCACACCGCTGACACCGACAGTTACACCTCAGACACTGCCAGGCACACCTCAGACATTGCCAGGCACACCCCTCAGACACTCAGGCACAACCTCAGACACTCCAAGGTGCACCTCTGACACTCCCAATGCACCTCTGACACTCCCAGGCACACCTCTGACACCCCAGGTACACTTCAGACACCCCAGGCACACCTACATTCCCAGGTACACCTCTGACACTCCCAGGTACACCTCTGACACTCCCAGGCACACCTTGACACCCCAGGCACTCCACTGACATTCCCTGGCACACGTCTGACACTCCCAGGCACACCTTGACACCCCAGGCACACTTGACACTCTAACCTCCCCAGGCACCTACTGACATTCCCTGGCACACCTCTGACACTCCCAGGCACACGTCCTGACCTCACAGACACACCTCCTGACACCAGGCACATCTCTGACACCCCAGGCACACCTCTGACACTTGCACACCTCTGACACGCACACCCTGACACTCCAGGCACACCTCTGACACCCTAGGCACTGTCACCTCTCATACACCCCTAACACTCCCAGGCACCGCTGACACTCCAAGGCACAACCGCTGACACTGACAGTTACACCCTGACACTGCCAGGCACACCTCAGACACACAGGCACACCTCAGACACTCCCCAGGCACAACCTCAGACACTCCATGCACTCTGACACTCCCAAGCACCTCTGACATCCCAGGCACACCTCTGACACTGTGCCACTTCAGACACTCCGCACCTCTGACACTCTGTACACCTCTTACACCCCAGGACACCTCTGACACCCCAGGCACACCTTGACACTCCAGGTACTCCACTGACATTCCCTGTACACGTCCGACACTCCCAGACACACCTGACACTCCCAGGCACACCCTGACACTAGGCACACCACTGATACTCACAGGTACACCTTTGAGACTCCCAGGTACCCACTGACACCCCTGGCACACCTCTGACATCCCAGTCACACCTCCGAGACTCCCAGTCACACCCCCTGACACTCCCAGGCACACTCCAACACCCCAAGCACACCTCTGATACCCCAGCACACCCCTGACACTCCCAGGCACACCTGATACTCCCAGGCACACTCCGATAATCCCAGGCACACGTCTGACACTCCCAGGTGCACTCTGACACCCCTGTCCACCTTGAGACTAGGCACAACCTGACACTCTGCTACACCTCGAAACTCATGCACACTGATAACTGGCACACTCTGACACCCACACACCTGACACTTGTCCGCCTCCGACACTTGCCAACCTGACACCCCAGGCACACCTCTGACACTCCCTAGGTACACCCTGACACCCCAGGTACACCTCTGACAATTGCTCAGGCACACCTCTGACACCCCCAGGCACACCCTGACACCCCAGGCACACCTCTGACACCTGGCAGGCACACCTCTGACACTCCCAGGCACTCCACCGACATTCCCTGGCACACCTCCAACACTCCCAAGGACGTCCGACACTCCCAGCTGCCACCTGACACCCCAGGCACACCTGATACCCAGGCATGCCTCTGACACCCCAGGCACACCTCTGACCTCCCAGGCACACCCCAGACACCCTAGGCACACCTCACACTGCAGGCACACCCCACCTAGGCACCTGCGACACTTGCACTCTGACACCCAGGCACACCCCAGACACCCCAGGCACACCTCAGACACTCCCAGGCACACGTCAGACACCCCTAGGCACACCTCTGACACTCCCAGGTGCACGCTGACACTGCCGCAGTGCAACTCCGACATTCCATGTACACCTCCGACACTCCCCAGGGACACCTCTGACACTCCCAGGCACACCTCACACACCCCAGGCACACCCCAGATACTCCCCAGGCACACCCCAGACACCCAGGTACACCTCCGACACCCCAGGCACACCTCTGACACCCCAGGCACACCTCTGACACTCCCAGGCACCTCTGACACCCCAGGTACACCCTGACACCCCTAGGTACACGTCCGACACTCACAGACACACCCTGACACTGCTGGCACATCTCTGACACCCCAGGTACACTTAGAAACTCCAAGGTGCACTCTGACACTCCCCAAGTGCAACTCTGACACGCCTAGCACACCTCTGACACTCCCAGGTACAACCTCAGACACTCCCAGGCACACTGCTGACAATTCGGCAACTCTGACATTTCCAAGTACACCTCTCACACCCCAGGCACACCTCCGACACTCCCCAGGTACACCTCCGACACCCCAGGCACACTTCTGACACTCCCAGGTACACCTCCGACACTCCAGGCACACCCTCTGACACTCCCAGTTACACCTCTGACACTCCTGGTACAACTCCTGACATCCCCAGGTACACTCCGACACCCCATGTACACCTCTGACACCCCCAGGCAAACCTGACACCAGGCACACCTCTGACACCCCAGGCACCCACTGACATCCCTGGCACACCTCTGACATTCCCAGTTACACCTCCAAGACCCCAGTGCACACCCTGACACCCCAGGCACACCTCTGACACACCCAGGCACACCTCTGATACTCCCCAGGCACACCTCTGACACTCCCAGGCACACCTCTGACACCCCAGGCACACCTCTGAAACTCCCAGGCACACCTCTGACACCCCAGGTCCACCTCCTACACTGCCAGTACAACCCGACAACCTATAAACCTCCGACACCCCAGGCACACCTCTGACACTCCAGGCACACCTCTGACACCCTAGGCATCTCTGACACCCCCTGCACCTCTGGCTCCTCCCCAGGCACACCTCCCTGACACCGCCAGACACTCTGACAACCCAGGTACCCCTGTGACACCCAGGCACACCTGACACCCCAGGCACACCTTGACACCCCAGGCACACCTCGATATTCCCAGGCACACCTCCGATATTCCAGGTACACCTCCGATAACTCCCCAGGTACACCTTGAGACTCCCAGGACTCCACTGACATCCCTGGTACACCTCTGACATTCCCAGTTACACCTCCGACACTCCCCAGTCACACCCCCTGACACTCCCAGGCACACTCTGACACTCCCAGGCACACCTCTGATACTCCCAGGTACACCTCTGACACTCCCAGGCACTCTGACACTCCCTGGTTCACCTCTGAGACTCCCAGGCACACCTCTGACACTCCTGCACACATCAGATATTCTGGTTCACCTCCGATATTCCTGGTGTAATCTGACACTCCCCAGGCACACCTTGAGACTCCCAGGTACTTCCACGACACTCCCCTGCATACTGACATTCCCCAGGCACACCTCTGACACCCCAGGCACACCTCTGATACACCCCAGGCACACCTCTGACACTCCCCAGGTCCGCCCGACACTCCCCAGGCACAACCCGACACCCCAGGCACACCTCACACCCCAGGTTCACCCCTGACACCCAGGCACACTCTGACCTCCCAGGCACACCTCTGACACCCCAGGCACACCCTTGACACCCCAGGCACACTCTGACACCCCAGATACACCTCTGACACTAGGTACTCCACTGACATTCCCTGGCACACCTCTGACCCCAGGCACACGTCCGACACTCCCAGATACACCTCTGACATCCCAGTTACACCTCTGAACAGGCACACCTCTGACACTCCCCAGGCACACCTCTGACACTCCTAGGTACCTCTGTCACTCCCTGATACACCCCAACACCCCAGGCACTGACACCCCAGGCACACCGCTGACACTGCCAGTCACACCCCAGACACCCCAGCCAGACCCCACCTGACACCCCAGGCATACCTCTGACACCCCAGGCACACCTCTGACATTCCCAGGCACACCTCTGACACCCCAGGTACACCTCTGACACCCTAGTACCTCTGTCACCCCTCATCACACCGCTAACACTCCCAGGTGCACCGCTGACACTCCCAGGCACACCTCTGACACTCCTAGGCACTCTCTGTCACCCTGCTACACTTAACACCCCAGGTGCACCGCTGACACTCCCAGGCACACCGCCAGACAATGCCAGTTACACCTAGCACTGCCAGGCACACCTCAGACACCGCCAGTCACACCCCAGACACCGCCAGGCACACCCTCAGACACTGCCAGGCACACCTCAGACACCCCAGGCACACCAGACCCTGGCTGCGCACTCTGACACCCCGTGCACCTGACACTCCCCAGGCACACCTCTGACACCCCAGGCACACCCCAGACACCCCAGGCACACCGCTGACACCCCAGGCACACCTCTGACACCCCCAAGCACACCCTGACACCCCAGGCACACCTCCGACACCCCAGGCACACCTCCGACACCCCAGGCACACTTCACACCCCAGGACACCTCCGACACTCCCAGGTTCACACTGCTGACACCCAGGCACACCTCTGACACCCCAGGCACACCCATGACACCCCAGGCACCTTGACACTGCCAGGTACTCCACTGACATTCCCTGGCACACATATGACACTCCCAGGCACACCGCTGACACTGTCAGGCACACCTCCGACACTCCCCAGGCACACCCCAGACACCCCAGGCACACTTCTCACACTCCCCAGGCACACCTCCGACACCCCAGGCACACCCTGACACCCCCAGGCACACCTCTGACACTCCAAGGCACACCTCCGACACTCCCCAGGCACATCCCAGACACTCCAGGCACACGTCCGACACCCCAGATACACCCCTGACATCCAGGTACATCTCTGACACTCCCAGGCACACCACTGACACACAGGCACACCCTTGAGACTCCTGGTACCCACTGACATCCCCTGGCACACCTCTGACATTCTCAGTTACACCTCCCAGACTCCAGTTACACCCCTGACACTCGGGCACCTCCGACACCCCCAAGCACACCTGATACTCCCAGGTACACCTCTGACACCCCAGGCACACCTGATACCCCAGGCCACCTCCACCCCCAGGCACACCTCGACACTCCCAGGTACCCTCTGACACTCCCTGGTTCATCTCTGAGACCCCCAGGCACACCTCTGACACCCTGGCACACCTGATACCCCGGTACACCTGATAATCCCCAGGCACACATCTGATAATGGCACACTCTGACACCCCAGGTCCGCCTCCTGACACTTGCTACCAACCTGACACTTTGCACTCTGACACCAGGCTAACACCCTGACACTCCCAGGTACACCTCTGACACCACCAGGCACACCTCTGACACCCCAGGCACACCTGGGTGTCACCTCCCGATACCCCAAGGCCACCTCTGACACCCCAGGTACTCCTCTGACACCCCCTGGTTCACCTCTGAGACCGGCACACCTCTGACACTCTGGCACACCTGATATCCTGTACACCTGATAACTCTGTACACACATCTGATACTGGCACACCTCTGACACCCCAGGTCCGCCTCCGACACTCAGGCACAACCTGACACTTGCACACCCCACACTAGGCACACCTCTGACACCTTGGTACACCTCTGACACTACCAGGTACACCTCTGACAACCCCCAGGCAACCTTTGACACTCCCAGGCACACCTCTGACACCCCAGGCACACCTCTGACACCCCCAGGCACTCCACTGACATCACTCCTGGCACACCCCCAACACCCCAGGCACACGTCCGACACTCCCAGCCACACCTCTGACACCCCCAGGCACACCTCTGATACCCCAGGCATGCCCTGACACCAGGCACACCCCTGACCCCCAGGCACACCCCCAGACACCCCAGGCACACCTCTCACACCGCAGGCACACCCCACACCCCAGGCACCTGTGACACTCCCTGGCACCTGACACCCAGGCACACCCCAGCAACCTGGCACACCTCAGACACTCTGCACACGTCAGACACTCCCGGCACACCTCTGACACCCAGGTACACTGCCACACTGCCAGGCACACCTCTGACACTCTATGCACACCCGACACCTCAGGACACCTCTGACACTCCCCAGGCACACCCCACACACCCCAGGCACACCCCAGATACCCCAGGCACACCCCAGACACTCCCCAGGCACACCTCCTGACACTCCCATGCACACTCTGACACTCCCAGGCTACACCTCTGACAATCCCAGGCACACCTCTGACACTCCCAGGCACACCTCTGACACCCCAGGCACACCCCTGACACCCTAGGTACCTCTGTCACCCCTGATACACCCCTAACACCCCAGGCACCGCTGACACTCCCAGGCACACCGCTGACACTGCCAGTCTCACCTCAGACACTGCCAGGCACACCCCAGACACTGGTACACCTCAGAAACCCAAGGCACCTCTGACACCCCAAGTGCACCCTCTGACACGCCTAGCACACCTGACACCCCAGGCACACCCCAGACACTCCCCAGGCACACCGCTGACACTCCCAGGCACACTCTGACATTTCCAAGCACACCTCTGACACTCCCAGGCACACCTCCCGACACCCCAGGCACTCCACTGACACCCCTGGTACACCTCCAACACTCCCCGCACACGTCCGACACCCCTCAGCCACACCTCTGACACCCCAGGCACACCCCCTGACATCCCAGGCATGCCCCTGACACCCCAGGCACACCTCCTGACCTCCCAGGCACACCTGACACCCCTAGGCACACCTTCACACCCCAGGCATCTCCTCACACCCTCCCAGGCACTCCTCTGACACCCTGGTACTCTCCTGACACCCAGGCACACCTGACACCCCAGGCACACCCCTGACACCATGCGCCACACCGTGACACCCCAGGCACACCTCTGACACCCCAGGCACACCCCTGACACTGCCAGGCACACCTCTGACACCCATGCACACCTCCAGACACCCCAGGGACACCTCTGACACTCCCCAGGCACACCCCACACACCCCAGGCAACACCCCAGACACCCCAGGCACACCCCAGACACTCCCAGGCACACCTCCGACACTCCCCATGTACACCCTGACACCCCAGGTACACCTCTGACACCCCAGGCACACCTCTGACACTCCCCAGGTACACCTCTGACACCCCAGGCACACCTTGACATCCTAGGTATCCCCGACACCCCCTGATACACCTCTGATACTCCAGGCACCCTGACACCCCAGGCACACCGCGACACTGCCACACACCTCAGACACTCCCAGGCACACCTCAGACACCCCAGGCACACCTGACACCCACAGAACCTCTGACACTCCCAAGTGCACCTCTGACACGCCCAGGCACACCTCTGACACCCCAGGCACACCCCAGACACTCCCAGGCACACCGCTGACACCCCAGGCACACCCTCTGACATTTCCAGGTACACCTCTGACACTGCCAGGCACACCTGACACATCCAGGTACACCTGACACCCCAGGCACACTCTCACACTCCCCAGGCACACCTGACACTCCCCATGCACACTGCTGACACTCCCAGGCACACCTCTGACACCCCAGGCACAACTCTGACACTCCCCAGGCACACCTCCGACACCTCAGGTAACCTCTGACACTCCCAGTACACCTTTGACACTCCCAGGCACACCCTGACACTCCCCAGGCACACCTCCGACACCTCCCAGGCACACCTCTGACACTCCATGCACACCTCCGACACTCCTCAGGGACACCTCTGACACCCCAGGCACACCCCACACACCCCAGGCACACCCCAGACACCCCAGGCACATCCCCAGACACCCCAGGCACACCTCAGACACCCCTGACATGCACCCCCTGACACCCCAGGCACACCTGACACCCCAGGCCAACTCTGACACTCCCAGGCACACCTCTGACACCCCAGGCACACCTCTGACACCCCCAGGCAACTCTACACCCCCTGACACCTCTAACAGGCACACCTCTGACACTCCAGGCACACCGCCGACACCCCAGGCACACCTCTCGACACTCCCAGGCACACCTCAGACACCCCAGGCACACCTCTGACACCCAAGGTGCACCCTGACTCCCAAGCACCTCCTGACACCCTAGGCACACCCTCTGACACTTGCACACCCCAGACACTCCCAGGCACACCCTGACACTCCCCAGGCACACCTCTGACACTCCAGGCACACCTCTGACACTCCCAGGCACACCTCCGACACCCCAGGCACACCTGACACTTGCACACTCTCACACTTGTGCACACCTGACACTCCCAGGCACACCGCTGACACCCCAGTCACACTCTAACACTTGTACACCCTTGACACCCCAGGCACACTCCGACACCCCCAGGCACACTCTGACACTCCCCAGGTACACCTCTGACACCCCAGGTACACCTCTGACACTCCCCAGGCACACCACTGACACTCCCTAGCACACCCTGACATTCCCAGGTACACCTTGACCCCAGTTACACCCTGACACCTCCCAGGCACACCTCTGACACTCCCAGGTCACACCTCTGATAATCCCAGGCACACCTCTGACACTCCCAGGTACACCTCCGACACCCCAGGCACACCTTGACACTCCCCTAGCACACCTGATATCTCTCCAGGCACACCTGATATCCCAGGCACACTGACAACACTAGGTACACCTTGAGACTCAGGCACCCACTGACATCCCTGGCACACCTCTGACATCCCAGTCCACCTCCGACACTCCCCAGGCACACCCCTGACACCCAGGCACACCTCTGACACCCCAGGCACACCTCTGATACCCCAGGCACACCCCTGACACTCCAGGCACCTCTGACACCCCCTGGTCACCCTCTGAGACTCCCAGGTACACCTCTGACACTCTGGCACACACCTGATATCCCAGGCACACCTCCGATATCCCAGGCACACCCTGACACCTGGTCACACCCTGAGACTCCATGCACTCTCACTGACACTCTGCATCCTTGACATCCAGGTACACTCTGACACTCAGGTACACCTCTGATAACTCCATACAACCTCTGACACTTCCGTCCGCCTCCTGACACCCCCAGGCACACCTCACACCCCAGGTACACCTCCTGACACCCCAGGCACACCTCTGACTTCCCCAGGCACACCTCTGACACTCCCAGTGTACACCTTGACACCCCAGGCACACCTCTGACACTCTGCATACACCTCTGACACCCCAGGTACTCCACTGACATTCCCTGGCACACCTCTGTCACCGGCACACGTCCGACACTCCCAGATACACTCTGACATCCCAGTTACACCTCTGACACTCCCAGGCACACCTCTGACACTCCCCAGGCACACCTCTGACACTCCTAGGTACCTCTGTCACTCCCTGATACACCCCTAACACCCCAGGTCCACCGCTGACACCCCAGGCACACTGACACGCCCACACACCTGACACTCCCAGGCACACCCTCTGACACCCCAGCACACCTCAGACACTGCCAGGCAGACCCTCACCTCTGACACCCCAGGCACACCCTGACACTCCCCAGGCACACCTCTGACACTCCCCAGGCACACCTCTGACACCCCAGGCACACCTGACACTCCCAGGTACCTCTGTCACCTCAATACACACACTCCCAGGTGCACCGCTGACACTCCCCAGGCACACCTCTGACACCCCAGGCACTCCCTGTCACTCCCTGATACACCTCTAACACTCCCAGGTGCACCGCTGACACCCGGTGCACACCACTGACAATGCCAGTTACACCTCAGACACTGCCAGCACACCCCAGACACTGCCAGTCACACCTCAGACACCAGGCACACCAGACACTGCCAGCCACCCCAGACACCCTGCACACCCCCAGGCACCCAAGGTGCACCCTGACACCCCAAGTGCACCCTCTGACACTCCCAGGCACACCTCTGACACTCCGAGGCACACCCTGACACTCCCAGGCACACTGACACTCCCCAGGCACACCTCTGACACCCCAAGCACACCCTGACACCCCAGGCACACCTCCGACACTCCCCAGGCACACCTCCGACACCCCAGGTGCCACCCCCACACTTCCACACCTCCGACACCCCAGGTTCACTGCTGACACTCCCCAGGCACACCTGACACTCCCCAGGTACACCTCTGACACTCCCAGGCACACCTTGACACTCTGCACCCACTGACATTCCCTGGTACACATATGACACTCCCAGGTACACCGCCGACACTGCTCAGGCACACCTCCTGACACCCCAGGCACACCTCAGACACCCCAGGCACACGTCTGACACTCCCAGATACACCTCTGACACTCAGGCACACATCTCTGACACCCCAGGCACACCACTGACACCACAGGCACACCTTGACACTCCCAGGCACCCACTGACACTCCCAGGCACACCCCTGACATTCCCAGTTACACTCCGAGACTCCCAGGCACACCTCTGACACTCCCAGGCACACCTGACACTCCCAAGCACACCTCTGATACTCCCAGGTACACCTCTGACACCTGGCACACCTCCGAAACTCGGTACACCTGACACTCAGAGCACCACACCCAGTACCCTGACACTCCTGGTACACCTCTGACACCCAGGCACACCTCTGACACCCCTAGGCACACTGATATCTCATACACCTGATATCCAGGCACACATCTGATAACCCCAGGACACCTCTGACACTCCTGCAGTCCGCCTGGACACACTCCCAGGCACACCTCCGACACTCAGGCACACCTCTGACACCCTAGGCACACCCTGACACTCCCAGGCACACCTCCTGACACTACCAGGCACACCTCTGACACCCCCAGGTACACCTCTGACACCCCAGGCACACCTCTGACACTCCCCAGGCACACCTCTGACACTGGCACTCCACTGACATCTCCCCACACCTCTAACACTCCCAGGCACACGTCCGACACCCCAGCCACACCTCTGAACACCCCAGGCACACTGATAATCCTGGCATGCCCTGACACCCCAGGCACACCTCTGACACTGTACACCCCAGACAACCCCACCTCACACTGCAGGCACACCTCTGTCCCTTGACACCCCAGGCACACCTCTGACACCCCAGGCACACCCCAGACACTCCCAGGCACACGTCAGACACTCCCCAGGCACACCTCTGACACTCCCAGGCACACCACTGACACTGCCAGGCACACCTCTGACACCCATGCACACCTCCGACACTCCCACGGACACCTCTGACACCCCAGGCACACCCCACACTCCCCAGGCACACCCCAGACACTCCCAGGCACCCCAGACACCCCAGGCACACCTCCGACACCCCATGTACACCTCTGACACCCTAGGCACACGTCCGACACTCACAGACAACTCTGACACTCCCCAGGCACATCTCTGACACTCCCGGCACACCTCTGACACTCCCCAGGTACACCTCTGACACTCCCCAGGCACACCTCTGACACCCCAGGCACACCTCTGACACCCTAGGCACTCCTCTGTCACTCCCTGATACACCTCTAACACCCCCAGGGCACCGCTGACACTCCTAGGCACACCGCTGACACTGACAGTCACACCTCAGACACTGCCAGGCACACCCCAGACATTGCCAGGCACACCCTCAGACACCCCAGGCACAACTCAGACACTCCAAGGTGCACTGACACCCCACACACCTCTGACACCCCAGGCACAATCTCACACCTGCACACCGACACCCAGGCACACCTTCTGACACCCCAGGCACACCGACACCCCAGGCACACCTGACACTCCCCAGGCACTCCACTGACATTCCCTGGTACACGTCTGACACTCCCCAGGCATACCTCTGACACCCCAGGCACCTGACACCCCAGGCACCTTCCCACACCCCCAGCATCCACTGACATTCCCTGCACACCTCTGACACTCCCAGGCACACGTCCACACCCACAGATACACCTCTGACACTCCCAGGCACATCTCATGAACTCTCCCAGGTACACCTCTGACACCCCAGGCACACCTCTGACACTCCCAGGCACACCTCTGACACCCCAGGCACACCTCTGACACCCCAGCACCCTCCTGTCACCCTGATATACACCTCGAACACTTGCACCGCCGACACCCCAGGCACACCGCTGACACTGACAGTCACACCCCACACACTGCCAGGCACACCTCAGACACTCCCAGGCACACCTCAGACACTCCCCAGGTACAACTCAGACACCAAGGCAACCTCTGACACCCCAAGTACCCTCTGACACCTAGCACACCTCTGACACCCCAGGCACACTTCCAGACACTCCCCAGGCACACCTTGACACTCCCCAGGCACACCTCTGACACTCCCCAGGCACACCTCTGACACTTGTGCACACCTTGACACCTCCAAGGTACCCACTGACATTCCCAGGCACACCTCTGACACTCCCCAGGCACACCTCTGACACCCCAGGCACACCTTGACACTCCCCAGGCATCCACTGACATTCCCTGCACACCTCTGACACCTAGCACACGTCCGACACTCACAGATACACACCCTCTGACACTCCCAGGCACACCTGTGACACCCAGGCACACCCTCTGACACTCCCAGGCACACCTCTGACACTCCCAGGTACACCTCTGACACCCCAGGTACACCTCTGACACTCCCAGGTACCTCTGACACCCCCTGATACACCCTCGAACACCCCAGGCACCTCTGACACCCTAGGTACACCGCTGACACCGACAGTCACACCCCTGACACTCCCAGGCACACCCCAGACACCCAGGCACACCAGACACCCCAGGCACAACTCAGACACCCAAGGCACACCCTGACATTCCCAAGTGCACCTCTGACACCCCAGGCACACCTCTGACACCCCCAGGTACACTCAGACACCCCCAGGTACACCTTGACACTCCCAGGCACACCTCCTGACAATCCCAGGCACACCTCTGACACCCCAGGCACACCCTTGACACCCTGGCACTCCACTGACATTCCCTGTACACGTCCGACACCCCAGACAACCTGACACTCCCAGGCACACCTCTGACACTCCCAGGCACACCACTGACACCCCAGGCACACCTTTGACACTCCCAGGCACTCCACTGACACTCCCTCAGGTACACCTCTGACATTCCCAGTTACACCTCCGACTCCCAGGTACACTCTGACACTCCCAGGCACACTCCGACACTCCCAAGTACACTGATACTCCCAGGCACACCTCTGACACCCCCAGGTACACCTCCGATACTCCCAGGCACACCTTGATACCCCAGGCACCTCTGACACTCCCCAGGCATCCTCCTGACACTCCTGGTTCAACCTCCTGACACTCAGGCACACCTCCTGACACTCTGGCACACTCCTGATATCCCCAGGTACACCTGATGTCCCAGGCAACTCTGACAATTCCCAGATACACCTCTGACACCCAGGTTCAACCTCTGACACTCCCAGGTACAACCTGACACCTCAGGTACACCCTGACACTCCCAGGCACACCCTGACACTCCTAGGCACACTCTGACACTACCAGGCACACTCTGACACCCCCAGGTACACCTTGACACTCCCAGGTACACCTCTGACCCCAGGCACACCCTGACACTCCACACTCCACCGACATTCCCTGGTACACCCCTAACACTCCCAGGCACACGTCCGACACTCCAGCCACACCTCTGACACCCCAGGCACACTGATTCCCCAGGCATGCCTCTGACACTCCCCAGGCACACCCTGACACTGGCACACCTCTGACACTCCCAGGTGCTACCCAGCTGACACTCCCAGGCACACCTCTGACACTCTATGTACACCCCGACACCTCAGGACACCTCTGACACCCCAGGTACACCTCACACACCCCAGGTACACCCCTGACACTCCCAGGTACACCCCAGACACTCCCCAGGCACACCTCCCGACACTCCCAGGTACACCTCTGACACCCCAGGTACACCTCTGACACCCCAGGTACACCTCTGACACTCCCAGGTACACCTCTGACACTCCGGCACACCTCTGACACTCCCAGGTACACCTCTGACACCCCAGGTACACCTCTGACACTCCCAGGTACACCTCTGACACTCCAGGTACACCTCCGACACTCCCAGGACACCTCTGACACTCCCAGGTACACCCCACACACTCCCAGTACACCTAGATACTCCCAGGTCACACCCCAGACACCCCAGGTACACCTCCGACACTCCCATGCACACCTCTGACACCCCAGGTACACCTCTGACACTCCCAGGTACACTCTGACACCCCGGTACACCTCTGACACTCCCAGGTACACCTCTGACACTGCTAGGTACCTCCTGACACTCCCTGATACACCTCTGACACTCCACACTGCCAAGCACCTCTGACACTCCCAGGTACACCTCTGACACTCCCAGGTACACCTCAGACACCCCAGGCACCTCTGACACCCCAGGTGCACCTCCTGACACTCCCAGGCACACCTCTGACACCCCAGGTACACCTCTGACACTTCCGGTACACCTCTGACACTCCCAGGTACACCTCTGACATTTCCAAGCACCTCTGACACTCCCAGGTACACCTCTGACACTCCCAGGTACCCACTGACATTCCCCTGGTACACCTCTGACACTCGGTACACGTCCGACACTCCCCAGCTACACCTCTGACACTCCCAGGCACCTCTGACACTCCCAGGTATGCCTCCTGACACTAGGTACACCTCTGACCCCAGGCACACCTCAGACACCCTAGGTACACCTCTCACACTCCCAGGTACACCTCTCACACCCCAGGTACTCCTGTGACACTCTGGTACTTCTCTGACACTCCCAGGTACACCTCAGACACCCCCAGGTACACCTCAGACACCCCAGGCAACACAGACACTCCCAGGCACACCTCTGACACTTGTCTGACACTGCCAGGTACACCTCTGACACTCCATACACCTCGACACTCCCAGGACACCTCTGACACTCCCAGGTACACCTCACACACCCCAGGTACACCCCAGATACTCCCAGGTACACCCCAGACACTCCAGGTACACTCCGACACTCCCATGCCTCTGACACCCCAGGTACACCTCTGACACTCCCAGGTACACCTCTGACACCCCAGGTACACCCTCTGACACCCCAGGTACACCTCTGACACCCTGTACTCCTCTGACACTCCCTGATACACTCTAACACTCCCAGGTGCACCGCTGACACTCCCAGGTACACCGCTGACACTGCCAGTTACAACCTCAGACACTGCCAGGTACACCCTCAGACACCCCAGGTACACCCCAGACACCCAAGGTGCACCTCTGACACTCCCAAGTGCACCTCTGACAATGCCTAGCACACCTCTGACACTCCCCAGGTACACCTCAGACACTCCCAGGTACACTGCTGACACTCCCAGGTACACTCTGACATTCCCAGCACACCTCTGACACTCCCAGGTACACCTCTGACACTCCAGGTACACCTCCGACACTAGGTACACTTCTCACACCCCAGGTACACCTCCGACACCCCAGGCACACCTCTGACACTCCAGGCACACTCTGACACTCCCCAGGTACACCCCATCCGACACCCCAGGTACACATCTGACACTCCCATGCACCTGACACTGGTACACCTCTGACACTCCCAGGTACACCGCTGACACCTGCCAGGTACACCCCTGACACCCATGTACACCTCCGACACTCCCAGGGACACCTCCTGACACCCCAGGTACACCTCACACACCCCAGGTACACCCCAGATACTCCCAGGTACACCCCAGACACTCCCAGGTACACCTCCGACACTCCCATGTACACCTCTGACACTCCCAGGCACCTCTGACACTCCCAGGCACACCTCTGACACCCAGGTACACTCTGACACTCCCAGGTACACCTCTGACACTCCTAGGTACCCTCTGTCACTCCCCTGATACACCTCTAACACTCCAGGTGCACCGCTGACACTCCCAGGTACACCGCTGACACTGCCAGTTACACTCAGACACTGCCAGGTACACCCAGACACCCCAGGTACACCTCAGAAACTCCAAGGTGCACCTCTGACACCCCAAGTGCACCTCTGACACGCCTAGGCACACCTCTGACACTCCCCAGGTACACCTCAGACACTCCCAGGTACACCGCTGACACTCCCAGGTACACCTCTGACATTTCCAAGCACACCTCTGACACTCCCAGGTACACCTCCGACACTCCAGGCACACCTCCGACACTCCCAGGTACACTTCTCACACTCCCAGGTACACCTCGACACTCCCATGCACAACTCTGACACTCCCAGTTACACCTGACACTCCCAGGTACACCTCTGACACTCCCAGGTACACCTCCGACACTCCCATGTACACCTCTGACACTCCCAGGTACACCTTTGACACTCCCAGGTACACCTCTGACACTCCCAAGTACTCCACTGACATTCCCTAGTACACCTCTGACATTCCCAGTTACACCTCCAAGACTCCCAGTTACACCCCTGACACTCCCAGGTACACCTCTGACACACCCAGGTACACCTCTGATACTCCCAGGTACACCTCTGACACTCCCCAGGCACACTCCGACACTCCCAGGTACACCTTTGACACTCCTAGGTACACCTCTGATATTCCCAGGTACACCTCCGATATTCCCAGGTACACCTCCTGATACTCCCAGGCACACCTTTGAGACTCCCAGGTACTCCACTGACATTCCCTGGTACACCTCTGACATTCCCAGTTACACTCCGACACTCCCAGTTACCCCTGACACTCCCAGGTACACCTCTGACACTCCCAGGTACACCCCTGATACTCCCAGGTACCTCTGACACCCCAGGCAACCCTTGACACCTCCTGGTTCACCTCTGAGACCTCACACGTACACCTCTGACACTCCCTGGTACACCTCCGATATTCCCAGGTACACTTCGATATTCCCAGGCACACCTGATACTCCCAGGTACACCTTTGAGACTCCCAGGTACTTCACTGACACTTCGCATACCTCTGACATTCCCAGGTACACCTCTGACACTCCCAGGTACACCTCTGATACCCCAGGCACCTCTCACTCCCAGGTACGCCTCCGACACTCCCAGGTACACCTCTTACACTCCCAGGTTCACCTCTGACACTCCCAGGTACACCTCTGACTCTCCCAGGTACACCTCTGACACTCCCAGGTACACCTTTGACACTCCCAGGTACACCTCTGACACTCCCAGATACACCTCTGACACTCCCAGGTACTCCACTGACATTCCCTGGTACACCTCTGACACTCCCAGGTACACGTCCGACACTCCCAGATACACCTCTGACATCCCAGTTACACCTCTGACACCCCAGGTACACCTCTGACACTCCCAGGTACACCTCTGACACTCCTAGGTACTCCTCTGTCACTCCCTGATACACCTCTAACACTCCCAGGTCCACCGCTGACACTCCCAGGTACACCGCTGACAATGCCCATTACACCTCAGACACTGCCAGGTACACCTCAGACACTGCCAGTTACACCTCAGACACTGCCAGGTAGACCTCACCTCTGACACTCCCAGGTATACCTCTGACACTCCCAGGTACACCTCTGACACTCCCAGGTACACCTCTGACACCCCCAGGTACACCTCTGACACTCCTAGGTACTCCTCTGTCACTCCCTAATACACCGCTAACACTCCCAGGTGCACCGCTGACACTCCCAGGTACACCTCTGACACTCCTAGGTACTCCTCTGTCACTCCCTGATACACCTCTAACACTCCCAGGTGCACCGCTGACACTCCCAGGTACACCGCTGACAATGCCATTACACCTCAGACACTGCCAGGTACACCTCAGACACTGCCAGTTACACCTCAGACACTGCCAGGTACACCTCAGACACTGCCAGGCACACCTCAGACACCCCCAGGCACACCGGCACCCACAGCACCTCTGACACCCCAAGTGCACCTCTGACACTCCTAGGCACACCTCTGACACTCCCAGGTACACCCCAGACACCCCAGGCACACCGCTGACACCCCAGGCACACCTCCTGACACCCCAAGCACACCTCTGACACCCCAGGCACACTCCGACACCCCCACACCTCCGACACTCCAGGCACATCTCTCACACTCCCAGGTACACCTCCGACACTCCCAGGTTCACTGCTGACACCCCAGGTACACCTCTGACACCCCAGGCACCTCTGACACCCAGGCACACCTTGACACCCCGGTACCCCACTGACATTCCCTGGCACACATATGACACTCCCAGGCACCCCTGACACTGTCAGGTACACCTCCGACACTCCCAGGCACACCCTCTGACACCCCAGGCACACGTCCGACACTCCCAGATACACCTCTGACACTCCCAGGTACATCTCGACACCCCAGGTCCACCACTGATACTCACAGGTACACCTGAGACTCCAGGTACCCCACTGACACTCCTGGTACACCTCTGACATTCCCAGTTACACCTCCGAGACTCCAGTTACACCCTGACACTCCCACAGGTACACCTCCGACACTCCCAGGTACACCTCTGATACTCCCCAGGTACACCTCTGACACTCCCAGGTACACCTCCGATACTCCAGGTACCTGATACCCCAGGCACACCTCTGACACTCCCAGGTACCTCTGACACTTCCTGGTTCACCCTGAGACTCCGGCACACCTCTGACACCCCTGGTACACCTGATATTCCCAGGCCACCTCCGATACTCCCAGGTACACATCTGATACCCCAGGTACACCTCTGACACTCCCAGGTCCGCCTCCGACCCCAGTACAACTCCGACACTCTCAGGTACACCTCTGACACCCCAGGTACACCTCTGACACCCTAGGCACACCTCTGACACCACCAGGCACACCTCTGACACCCCAGGCACACCTGACACTCCCAGGCACACCTCTGACACCCCAGGCACACCTCTGACACCCCAGGTACCCACCATCCCTGGCACACCCCAACACCCCAGGCACACGTCCGACACTCCCAGCCACACCTCTGACACTCCCCAGGTACACCCTGATACTCCCAGGCATGCCTCTGACACTCCCAGGCACCCCTGACACTCCCAGGCACACCTCAGACACCCTAGGCACACCTCACACTCGCAGGCACACCTCTCACACTCCCAGGCACCCCGTGACACCCCTGCACCCCCACCCCAGGCACACCTCAGACACCCCGGCACACCTCAGACACCCCAGGCACACGTCAGACACCCCAGGCACACCTCTGACACTCCCAGGTGCACACCACTGACACTGCCAGGTACACCCCTGACACTCCATGCACACCTCCGACACTCCCCAGGACACCCTGACACTCCCAGGTACACCCCACACTACCCGGTACACCAGATACCCCAGGCACACCCACACTCCCAGGCACACCTCCGACACTCCCATGGACACCTCTGACACCCTAGGCACACGTCCGACACCACAGATACACCTCTGACACCCCAGCATCTCTGACACTCCCAGGCACACCTCTGACACCCCAGGTACACCTCTGACACTCCCAGGTACACCCTGACACCCCAGGCACACCTCTGACACCCCTAGGTACCTCTGTCACTCCCCTGATACACCCCTAACACTAGGTGCACCGCTGACACTCCTAGGCACACCGCTGACACGCACAGTCACACCTCAGACACCCAGGTACACCTCAGACATTGCCAGGTACACCAGACACTCCCAGGTACACCTCAGACACTCCAAGGTGCACCTCTGACACTCCAGGGCACCTCTGACACTCCTAGGCACACCCTCTGACACTCCCAGGTACACTTCAGACACTCCCAGGTACACCTTGACACTCCCAGGCACACCTGACACTAGGTACACCTTGACACTAGGTACTCACTGACATTCCCTGGCACACGTCTGACACTCAGTACACCTCTGACACTCCCAGGTACACCTTGACACCCCAGGTACACCTTTGACACTCCCAGGCTCCACTGACATTCCCTGGTACACCTCTGACACTTAGGCACACGTCCGACACTCACAGATACACTCTGACACTCCCAGGCACATCTCTGACACTCCCAGGCACACCTCTGACACTCCCAGGTACACCTCTGACACTCCCAGGTACACCTCTGACACTCCCAGGTACACCTCTGACACTCCTAGGTACTCCTCTGTCACCCCCTGATACACCTCTAACACTCCCAGGTGCACCGCTGACACCTAGGTACACCGCTGACACTGACAGTTACACCTCACACACTGCCAGGTACACCAGACATTGCCAGGTACACCTCAGACACTCCCAGGTACAACTCAGACACCTGCTGCGCACCTCTGACACTCCAAGCACCTCTGACACTCCTAGCACACCTCTGACACTCCCAGGCACACTTCAGACACTCCCAGGTACACCTTGACACTCCCAGGCACACCTCTGACACTTGCCACCCTCTGACACTTGCAGACACCTTGACACTCCCAGGTACTCCACTGACATTCCCTGGTACACGTCCGACACTCCCCAGATACAACCTGACACCTACATCTCTGACACTAGGCACACCACTGATACTCTCACAGGTCCATCTTGAGACTCCCAGGTACTCCACTGACACCCCTGGTACACCTCTGACATTCCCAGTTACACCTCCGAGACTCCCAGTTACACCTCTGACACTCCCAGGCACACTCCGACACTCAAGCACACCCTCTGATACCCCAGGCACACCTCTGACACTCCCCAGGTACACCGACAATCCCAGGCACACCTCTGACACTCCCCAGGCACTCTGACACTTCCTGGTTCACCTCTGAGACTCCCAGGCACCCCTGACACTCCCTGGCACACCTCTGACCTCCCAGGCACACCCCAGACACCCCAGGCACACCCCACACTCCAGGCACACCCCACACCCCAGGCACTCCAGACACCCTGCACTCTGACACTCGCCACCTCCTCAGACCCCCAGGCACACTCTGACACCCCAGGCACACCTCTGACACTTGGTGCACACCTCTGACACTCCCAGGTACACCCTCTGACACCTCCATGCACACCTCCACTCCCAGGTACACTGGACACTCCCAGGCACACCTCACACCTCCCAGGTACACCCTGATACTCCCAGGCACACCTCTGACACCCCCAGGTACACCTCCGACACTCCCATGCACACCCTGACACTCCCAGGCCACATCCGACACTCCCAGGTACACCTCTGACACCCCAGGTACACCTCTGACACTCCGGCACACCTCTGACACTCCCAGTTGCACACCTCAGACACTCCCAGGTACACTCCTGACACCCAGGCACACCTCAGACACTCCCCAGGCACAACCCAGACACCTGCGCACCTCTGACACCCCAGGTACACCTCTGACACCCCAGGCACACCTCTGACACCCAGGTGCACACCTCAGACACTCCCAGGTACACCTCAGACACCTGCCACACACGTCAGACACTCCCAGGCACACCTCTGACACCCAGGCACACCCTGACACTGCAGGTGGCACACCTCTGACACTCCATGTACACCTCCACACTCCCAGGACACCTCTGACACTCCCAGGCACACACCTCACACCTCCCAGGTACACCCCAGACACTCCCAGGTACACCTCTGACACTCCCAGGTACACCTGACACTCCCCATGCACACCTCTGACACTCCTAGTACACCTCCGACACTCCGAGATACACCTCTGACACTCCCCAGGCACATCCCTGACACTCCTGCACACACTGCTGACACTCACAGTTACACCTCTGACACCCCAGGCACACTTCCAGACACCCAGGTACACCCCAGACACTCCCAGGCACAACCTGACACCTGCTGCACCTCCCTGACACCCCAAGCACTCTGACACTCCCAGGCACACCTCTGACACTTCCAGGCACACTTCAGACACTCCAGGCACACCTCTGACACCCCAGGCACACCCTGACACTCCCAGGCACACCTCTGACACTCCAGGCACACCTTGACACCTCCAGGTACTCCACTGACATTCCCTGGTACACGTCTGACACCCAGGTATACCTCTGACACCCCCAGGTCACCTTGACACTCCCAGGCATCCTCACTGACATTCCCCTAGGTACACCTCTGACACTCCCCAGGCACACGTCCGACACTCCACAGATACACCTCTGACACTCCCCAGGCACATCTCTGACACTCCCAGGCACACTCTGACACTCCAGGCACACCCTGACACCCCAGGCACACCCCTGACACTTGCACACCTCTGACACCCTAGGCAATCCTCCTGTCACCCCTGATACACCTTGAACACCCCAGGTGCACCGCTGACACCCTAGGCACACCGCTGACACTGACAGTTACACCACACACCAGGCACACCAGACACTGCCAGGCACACCTCTGACACTCCCAGGTACACCTCTGACACTCCCAGGCACACCTCTGACACTCCCAGTACCTCTGTCACCCCTGATACACCGAACACTCAGGTGCACCACTGACACCCCAGGCACACTGACACTGACAGTTCACACCTCACACACCGCCAGGTACACCCCAGACACGCCAGGCTAACCTGACAACCCAGGCACACCACTGATCACAGGTACACCTTGCACCCCCAGGCACTCCACTGACACCCTGCACACCTCTGACATTCCCAGCTACACCTCCGAGACTCCCAGGTACACCCCCTGACACCCCAGGCACACCTGACACTCCAAGTCACACCTCTGATACTCCCAGGCACCTCTGACACTCCCAGGTACACCTCCGATACTCCCAGGTACACCCCTGACACTCCCAGGTACACCTCTGACATTCCTAGGTTCACCTCTGAGACTCCAGGCACACCTCTGACACTCCCTGGTACACTCCGATATTCCCAGGTACACCTGATACCCCAGGTACACATCTGACAATCCCCAGGCACACCTCTGACACTCCAGGTCCGCCTCCAACACCCCAGGTACAACCTGACACTCAGGTACACCTCTGACACCCTAGGCACACCTCTGACACTCCCAGGCACACTCCTGACACCACAGTGCCTCTGACACCCCCAGGTACACTCTGACACCCCCCAGGTACACCTCTGACACTCCCCCAGGTACACCTCTGACACTTCTGACACCCTGGCACACCTCTGACACTCCCAGGTACACGTCCGACACTCCCAGCCACACCTCTGACACTCCCCAGGCACACCTCTGACACTCCCCAGGCGCCTCTGACACCCCAGGTACACCCTGACCCCTCCCAGGCACACCAGACACCCCTAGGCACACCCTCACACCTGCAGGCACACCTCTCACACTCCCAGGTACCCTGACACTCCCTGGCACTTTCTGACACCCCAGGCACACCCCAGACACCCCAGGTACACCCCAGACACCCCAGGCACACGCCAGACACCCAGGCACACCTCTGACACCTCCCAGGTACACCACACACTGCCAGGTGCCACCTCTGACACTCCATGTACACTGACACCCCAGGGACACCTCTGACACCCCAGGCACACCTCACACCTCCCCAGGCATACCCCTGATAATCTTGCACCCACTGCACACCTCCGACACCCCATGCACACCTCTGACACCCCAGGCACACGTCCGACACTCCCAGATACACCTCTGACACCCCAGGCACATCTCTGACACCCTGGCACACCGCTGACACTGACAGTTACACCCTCAGACACTGCCAGGCACACCTCAGACACTGCCAGGCACACCTCAGACACTCCAGGCACAACTCAGACACTCCAAGGTGCACCTCTGACACCCCCAAGTGCACCTCTGACACCCTAGGCACACCTCTGACACTTGCACACTTGACACTCCCCAGGTACACCTTGACATTCCCAGGCACACCACACCTCAGGCACATCTCTGACACTCCCAGGCACACCCTTTGACACCCTGTCACTCCACTGACATCTCCCTGGCACACGTCTGACACTCCCAGGCATACCTCTGACACTCCCAGGTACACCCTTGACACCCCAGGCACTCCACTGACATTCCCCTGGTACACCTCTGACACCCAGGCACACGTCCGACACTCACAGATACACCTCTGACACTCCCCAGGCACATCTCTGACACCCAGGCACCTCTGACACCCCAGGTACACCTTGACACCCAGGCACACCTCTGACACCCCAGGCACACCCTGACACCCCACCTCCTTGTCACCCCTGATACACCTCGAAACTCCCTGCACCGCTGACACTCCTAGGCACACCACACACTGACAGTCACACCTCACACACCAGGCACACCTCAGACACCAGGCACACCTCAGACACCTCGCAGTACAACTCAGACACTCCAAGGTGCACCTCTGACACCCCAAGCACCTCTGACACTCCCAGGCACACCTCTGACACACTCCCCAGGTACACTTCAGACACCCCAGGCACACCTTGACACTCCCAGGCACACCTCTGACACTCCCAGGCACACCTCTGACACCCCAGGCACACCTTGACACCCCAGGCACTCCACTGACATTCCCTGGTACACGTCCGACACTCCCAGATACAACCTCTGACACTCCCAGGTACATCTCTGACACTTGTAACACCACTGATACTCACAGGTACACCTTTGAGACTCCCAGGTACTCCACTGACACTCCCTGGTACACCCTGACATTCCCAGTTACACCTCCGAGACCAGTTACACCCTGACACTCCCAGGTACACCGACACCCCAAGCACACCTCTGATACCCCAGGTACACCTCTGACACTCCCAAGTCCACTCTGATACTCCCAGGCACACCTGATACTCCCCAGGTACACCTCTGACACTCAGGTACTCTCTGACACTTCCTGGTTCACCTCTGAGACTCGGCACACCTCTGACACTCGGCACACCTGATATTCCCAGGTACACCTCGATGCCCAGGTACACCTCTGATACCCCAGCACACCTCTGACACTCCCAGGTCCGCCTGACACTCCCAGGCAGGCACAACCCTGACACTCAGGTACACCTCTGACACTCCTAGGCACACCTCTGACACTCCTAGGCACACCTCTGACACCACCAGGTGCCAACTCTGACACCCCTAGGCACACCTTGACACCCCAGGCACACCTCTGACACCCCAGGCACCTCTGACACCCCAGGCACCCACTGACATTCCCTGGTACACCTCTAACACCCAAGGCACACGTCCGAAACTCCCAGCCACACCTCTGACACCCCAGGCACACCTCTGATACTCCCAGGTACCACACCCCAGGCACACCTCTGACACCTCCCAGGCACACCCTGACACTCCAGGCACACCTCTGACACTCCCCAGGCACCACCTACCCTGTGCCACATCCGACACTCCCAGACACACCTCACACTCCCAGCACATCTCTGACACTCCCAGCACACCACTGACACCCACAGGCACACCTCTGACCCTGGTGCACCACTGACACCCTGGCACACTTGACACTCCAGGTACACCTGAGACTGTGCCACACCCCTGACACCCAGGCACACCTCCGACACCCCAAGTACACCCTGATACTCCCAGGTACACCTCTGACACTCCCAGGCACACCTCCGACACCCCAGTGCACACCCCTGACACTCCCAGGTACCCTCTGACACTCCTGGTACACCTCTGAGTCCCCCAGGCACACCTCTGACACTCCCTGGTGCCACCTCTGACACTCCAGGCACACCTCTGACACTTAGGCACACCTCTGACACTGCAGGTACACCTCACACACTCCCCAGGCACACCTCTGACACTCTGGCACTTCTGACACCCCAGGCACACTCCTCAGACACTCCCAGGTACACCTCAGACACACTCCAGGCACACCTCTGACACTCCAGGCACACTCTGACACTCCCAGGTACACCTCTGACACCCATGCCACTGACACTCCCAGGACACCTGACACTCCCCAGGCACACCTCACACCCTCCCAGGCATACCCCAGACACCCCAGGCACACCGCAGACACTCCCAGGCACACCTCCGACACTCCCATGTACACCTCTGACACTCCTAGGCACACATCCGACACTCCCAGATACACCTCTGACACTCCCAGGCACATCTCTGACACCCTGCACACCTGCTGACACTGACAGTTACACCTCAGACACTGCCAGCACACTTCCAGACACTGCCAGTACACCTCAGACACCCCACAGGTACAATCAGACCTCCAAGTGCACCTCTGACACCCCAAGTGCACCCTGACACTTAGGCACACCTCTGACACTTGCACACCCCAGACACTCCCAGGTACACCAGACACCCCCAGGCACCAGCTCAGACACTCCCAGGCACACCCTGACACTCCCAGGCACACCGCTGACACTCCCAGGCACACCCTGACACCCATGCACACCTCCGACACCCCAGGGACACCTCTGACACCCAGGTACACCCCACACCCCAGGCATACCCCTGACATCCCAGGCACACTGCTGACACTCCCAGGCACACCTGACACTCCCATGCACACCTCTGACACTCCAGGCACACGTCCGACACAGATACACCTCTGACACCCAGGTACATCTCTGACACCCTGGCACACTGGCTGACACTGAGAGTTACACCCCTCAGACACTGCCAGGCACACTTCAGACATTGCCAGGCACACCCCAGACACTCCCCAGGGCCAACTCAGAGACTCCAAGGTGCACCTCTGACACTCCCAAGTGCACTCTGACACTCCTAGGCACACCTCTCTGACACTCCCAGGCGTACACTTCAGACACTCCCAGGTACACCTTGACACTCCCATGCACACCTCTGACACTCCCACATCTCTGACACTCCAAACCTTGACACTCAGTACCCACTGACATCCTGGACACGTCTGACACTTGGGTACCTCCCACCGGTACATCTTGACACTTCCAGTATCCACACTGACATTCCAGGTACACCTCAGACACTTCGAGTACACGTCCGACACTCCACAGATACACCTCTGACACTCCCAGGCACATCTTGACACTCCCCAGGTACACCCCACACTCCCAGGCACACCCTGACACTCCCAGGTACACCTCTGACACTCCCAGGCACACCTCTGACACTCCCAGGTACCCTCTGTCACTCCCTGATACACCCCTGAACACTCGGTGCACCGCTGACACTCCCAGGTACACTCGCTGACACTGAGAGTTACACCACACACCGCCAGGCACACCTCAGACACCCTTGTAAGCACACCTCTGACACTCCCAGGCACACCCTGACACCCCAGGCACACCCCTCTGACACTCCCCAGGCACACCTCTGACACCCCTGATACACCCTGACACCCCAGGGCACCTCTGACACTCCCCAGGCACACCCTGACACCGACAGCCACACCTCACACACCGCCAGGCACACCCCAGACACTGCCAGGCACACCCCAGACACCCCAGGCACACACCACACTGATACCACAGGTACACCTTGAGACTCCCAGGCACCCAATTGACACCCTGGCACACCTCTGACATTCCCAGTCACACCTGAGACTCAGACACCCTGACACCCAGTACACCTGACAATTCAAGCACACCTCTGATACTCCATGCACCTCTGACACCCCAGGTGCCACCTCTGATACTCCCAGGCACACCTCTGACACTCCCAGGCACTCCTCTGATACTCCTGTTCACCTCTGAGACTCCCAGGTACACCTCTGACACTCCTGGTACACCTCTGATATTCCCTGTGCACACCTGACACTCCAGGTCACACATCTGACACCCCAGGTACACCTCGACACTCCCAGGTCCGCCTCCAACACTCCCCAGGCACAACTCCCGACACCTCAGGCACACCTCTGACACTCAGGTACACCCCTGACACCCAAGGCACACCTCTGACACTACCCAGGCACACCTCTGACACCCCAGGCACACCTTCAAACCCCCAGGCCACTTGACACTCCAGGCACACCCTGACACTCCCAGGCACACCTCTGACACCCCCAGGTGCCCACTGACATTCCCTGGGCACACCTCAACACTCTGCACACACGTCCGACACTCCCCAGCCACCTCTGACACTCCCCAGGCACACCTCTGACACTCCCAGGTTCTGACACCCAGTGCACACCTCTGACCTCCCAGGCACACCTCAGACACCCCAGGCACACCTCACACTCCCAGGCACACCTCCACACTCCCCAGGCACCCCAGACACTCCCAGGCACTCTCTGACACCCTATGCACACCTCCTCAGACACCCAGGTACACCTCTGACACTCCCAGGTACACGTCTGACACCCAGGTGCACACCTCTGACACTCCCCAGGCACACCGCTGACACTCCCAGGCACACCCTGACACTCCAACACCTGACACTCCAGGACACCCTGACACCCAGGTACACCCTACACCTCCCCAGGACACCCCAGATACTCCCAGGCACATCCAGACACTCCCCAGGTACACCTCCGACACCCCATGTACACCTCTGACACTCCTAGGTACACGTCCGACACTACAGATACACCTCTGACATGTTGCTAACATGTAACCTCGGAACGAAGCACATTTGA